>NW_028280779.1:397500-491177 GCF_059751285.1 Brachycentrus maculatus
ATTAAAATTAAAAAAAAAAACAAATAATAATAAAAATAAAAAATTGTATGAACATGTGAGTATTTCGGCTCAACAAAGGCCATGCCTAAAGAGCCGTAATACATATAGTAAAAAAAATGTATGTATCTTTGAAATAAATAAACAATTTAAAAATAAAAAAATTAATTTGTAGAATGCCATTTAAATGTATTGATTGAATATTAAAATCAAACACATATTTTTAAGATTCTACTCTGTAGTATTTTATTATTAAAAACACATAAAAATATAATTTGTATCAATTGTTTCGCCTTATTATGGCATGACAATAGTTTAAAAATGCCATAAAAGGGATAACAATTGTCATTAATTTTATAATTGTATTTTTAATAATAAAATACAATTTAAATACTGTTTAAATCACTGTTTGATTTTAATTTATACATTCAACAAAAATAAAATTCTCGATCTTAAAAAAATTAAACGTTGATTATTTTTGAAGAACCTTTTAATAAGCCAAATTATCAAATCAACAAACCTGCCCAAAAAACCGCAACCCTTTTATTTTTAATCGGAAAATGTTTTATGTGCGTTCATTAATTTTTTAAAACATTTACACCACGCGCGAGGGCTGTTCCAATCCCAAACCACATTAAACCTTCATTTTCTCCTCCCTTAGCTACCCGGGGTGGGTTTACGGATATTTACTGTCAAACCTGATTGGATTAACTTGAATCTACGTCACATTTCTGATAAATGCTCAATTAAATATTTATAACGCCAGTACCTACTTTACTCAATTTCCGCCCGTCAAACGTATCCAAAATTTATCGTCAAATTTCCTTATTTCTACAAAATTTTATTGATACACGTATACGACAGTGGGTATTTTGTGATATTGATATATGTATTTCAATTTTGAAGAGATGTCTTTAATTTTTATATCTTGGTTTGCGAGATGAGAGATAATATGAAAAGGTAGAATATTTAATTGTAGCATCTAAAATTATTCGTCAAATTTCCGTATCTCAAAATTTTTTTTTTGTTAAATGTATACAAATCTAGGTATATTGGTAGGTCGATTCACATATTTTTGACATATCAATATAGATGAAGAAGAATTTGGAATTCTGGGCATTTACAAGGCTTACGACCGTCATAGGTTTGGTTAAGTGATACACATGCGTAACATTAATCAATTCTACCCTTGATTGCCAACCACACTACTCAATTTTTGAAAAATGTTGTTATATGGATAAAACTCGCAACACAGTTTGTGCGAGTTTACAATAGCCATCTATGGTGGGATAAAAAAAGCTTTTATTAAGCAGATACTCTTGCCATTTGTACGTGAGTTCCGAATCCTGTATTATATTCATATACTTGAGAAACGCTTGAAACCATGATTTTTAACTCATATTTGCTTACAATTTGACCAGTTAATTTATTTACAACATTTTGAGTGTGTCCAAATACTTGTTAACAAATCTGGATTATCTCTAATAAGAAGATAGATTAGGTAAAAAATAAATCCTTATTGGAGATAATCTTCATTAGTGAACAAATATTTGTACACACTTAAAATATTGTAAGTAAAATTGTTCCACTGTCCTATGGCTGTCATGGAATTTTTCACATAAAATTATGAAACTAATCGCCACATTTATATGTTATTTTTTGTTAGTTTTTAAATGTGTCTAACATAAACTTTTGTTTGTTTCCATCTCGTTGAAACGCTTAATATATTATGTTTCGTAATCCACAACCTGACAGGCATTATTTAAAATGACAACATTATAATGCGTTCTAATAAGCATACCTATTGTGAGGGCCTCGTTATCAAGAACAAACAGTGAAAGGTTCCATTGTTGCTGTTGTATTATTCCCAGAATGGCGGTTTATTAATCGCGGCAATTAAATTTTGAGAATCAAAAATTAATTACGAAGGGATGCTGTAACCGTCAACTGATGATCTCCTGGGGCTTAGCCTAACGGAAACCATAATTATCTGTCAATTTCAGGGACCTTTCTTATTTGCCCTTGATATTTTGTATGTGTCCGTATCTTGTTAACAAACCTTGGCTTGTCTCCATTTTGGAATTATTTACATCAATTTTTTGTTGATATTTCAATAAAGAAAAACAGACATCTGGGCATTAATACGGCCTACGACTTGTCACAAACTGGTTCAACCGTTGACCACAGGACTTGTTTCAATGTACCTTAATATGGAACAGCCGTAAAATGTACGACGATAAGAAAAACTTTAATTTTACCGGAAACGTTTACTTAAAAAAATTGTGCAACACTTCTTTTGAGAATTTTATATAAAAACTAACATTAAGTCGTGGTAAATAATAAAGAAACTTGCTACTTATTACCATATTCTTTACATGTGTTGCTCAGTGATCCACACAGATTGGATATAGCTCTTAAATATTACGAGTGCTTCGTAATCTAGGGTTAAGTTATCTTTTTATACAAGTGTAAATATGAAATAATCCGGAATGAATCATTTTTAATACATTTTTAAAGGTTTCAGCTAAATTTAAACAAAACTTACTGATAATTTTTTTTTGACATCTCATCAAAGATGAAGTACAATATGGAAGACTGGGAATTTACGGGGCTGACGACCGTCATGGGCTGGTTTAAGTGATCACTTTACACACGTGTAACATTCACCAATTCTACCCATTATTGACAACCACACTCCTCAAATTCTTGGAAGTTCTATATATATATGAACCAATTTAGAAACCTTTTTCTTGATTCACTAGAACTTCACTACGGACATCTATTGGTGAGATGTAAAGAAGCTCTTTACTAAGCAGAAACTCTTATATTAGTATAATATGAAAATAACGCCTGTAATTGGAGATAATCCAGATTTTGTGAACAAGTATTTGGATACACTCAAAATGTTGTAAAACTTACTGAACTCAATCATAGATTACGTTGAAAAAAAGCATGTAAAAGAAGGTGTTAATTTAAACATGATATATTTGAGTAGTGAGGTTGTCAATTATGGATGGATAGCTGCATGTGACACGTTTATAAAGTAATTACTTAAGCCTGCCTAAAACATGTTGTAATTCCTATAAAAACCCAAACATCCATATCATTTTTCATCTTTGAGGTATCAATAAACATTTATCTTACATATTCCTACAATCCTATAGGGAAACATATAAAAAAAATATAAAACCCTTATCCGCACCCCAATGGTGCATAGGGCACTGCTTCATATAAACGCAGTGTTATCTTGATCGTTTACAAATGAAGGAAAGGTGATCAGCCCTCCGCTTCAGGTACCAGTCCAGGGTAATATTGAATAAATATTACAGTGAAAAAATCACTTATATTTATTTGACCCCCCCCCCCCTGGGAATCAAACCCGGGACCTCCAGAACGGTAGCCGAGCGTGCTGACCATTACACTACGGAGGTGGACCAAACAATAGGGAAACAAGCATGTTAAATAGAAGATTAGAGGGTTTTTGTTTTAATTCAATACAAGGCGATCAATCTGCGCTGAAAATCTCCAGATCAAGAATTGAGTTTTAACGCAACAAAGGCTTTTCAGTTTTGATTCTGGAGCGATTGAAGTAGTTTGCAAAACTCAATGCATACATATTATCCTTTCTTTGTTTCAGCTGCGACCCCACAGGAACTAGCAGTCCGGGAGATGCGGAGATGCCACGGGAGCAGCGTCGGGGAGGGCGTCGCGACGGGCAAGAACCTGGTGGCACTCCTCAAGAGACAAGTTCCCCTGGCTGGTCAGCTGCACCGAGAGCTGGAGTGGGGACAAGGATGGGGATGGGTCACTCTTCCGAACGGCGTGTGGAGTGGGAGTAAGTCAATCATTGTTTTGTAGCTCTCGTGATGAAAATATAGAAAATTCTGTGATTTTTGTGTACAGTGACAATTTGTGATGAGGCTTCTGCTTTTGCTGTTTATAAAGGAGATAACGGTATGGATGAATCTATTAAAACAGTGTGTTAAATATAAGTAGTTCAGCATTTATTTGTTTTAATGAAAATATGATTAGCTCGAGATCCAAACCCTGTGGAACACCTCAAGTGCTATTTTTCATAGAGATATGGTGTTTTTACATTTTTTTAAATGCCTAAGTGGATGATAACTTTGTTTTATCGACATGTCTGGTATTATTGAACAAATGTCGTTTGTATCATTTTCTGCTCTAGTTTCAATCATGAGGATTGGTTAGCAATAAAGCCCTGCATGTCTTACTTCACTCCTCTAGGTCTTCAGCGAACCTTTTCACCCCAGTATAGGAGGTACAGCTATATTTAATTCAAATACTCCCGACAAGGATTGCTTATCTTACTTAGGAGATCTTTACACTTCCGGTTTCTTTTATCCTCACGAAAACCTAAACATTTAAAATTTGTTCTCTCTGGAAAATTCATTGCATTCGTCTAGGGGTCTACATATTTTTCTTCTTATTATTTTTCTCTTCTTTATCAGCCGTCTCTTTACTTCTGGTTGTAAGCGTTTTCTGAACTTAAAGGTTCTTTCCAATCTTCTTCGATTTCTTTCACCTATTAACCACATCTCGCAGCCATAAATCAAAACACTCCACTCATATGTCTGGATTAATTGCTTGCGGAACTTTAACAACCGTGTTGTTGGTTTAGAAGAAACAAACATCCACTCAATGATTTATAAACTTTGTACATAATAAATACAACTCTCATCTAAAAAAATATATTATTGGACTTGTTGTTGATTTTAGTCTGTTAATTTTAGTGTCGAATCCTATCTTTGCCAGGACTATGACAACCAGCATGCAAACAATACTACACGTCACTACCATAGCACTATTCACACACAAGATATTAATCACAGGCATTTTTGGTCGACCCGAGAACTAACATGTACACCTTTCCTCCCGTTGGTTTTCGTGTTAAACCAAAAACGCGTGTGATTAATATTTCGTGTAGCTGCAAGTGTGTCAATAATGCTATAATAGTGACGTGTAGTATCGTTTCCATATTGATCGTCCTTCCATGCAGTGATCGTCCTGACAAAGAAACAGATATTATTTTTTAACATCTCATCAAAGATGAAGAAGAATATGGAAGTCTGGGCATTTACGGGGCTGACGACCGTCATAGGCTGGTTTAAGTGATTACTTCACACACTTATAACATTCACCAATTCTACCCATTATTGACAACCACACTACTCAAATTATTGGAAGTTCTATATATATGAAACAATTTAGAAACCTTGTTCTTGAATCACTAGAACTTCACTAGACATCTATTGGTGAGATGTAAAGAAGCTTTTTATTAAGCAGAAACATATTCTTCTTCAACTTTGGTGAGATGTTAAAAAATGATATAAAAATAACTCCTGTAATTGGAGGTAATCCAGATTTTGTGAACAAGTATTTGGACACACTCAAAATGTTCTTAAGAAACAGATACGTCTTGAAACCAGAAGAATAAATTCACGGTAAGCGGTTATTAACTAACATTTTTGGAAAAAAAAGTTAAAATAACCACCCACAGAGTAAATGCTGTAATTAAAAAAATATAACTAATATGAACCTTTCTTTTCGCTAGGTTATTCATGCTTTAACCAAAAATTTGGCCATTATTCGTGTTTCAGTACGTACTTAAGCATTGCGTCATTAATAAATACTTTGATGTCTTTTATTTGTAACATATCTCTTATTTCCAAGCTTATGGCCATAAAATGTATCCTGGTAAGGAACGATTAATTAATATCCCCATTTTAGGGCGTTAAACCGGATGTTAATAAAATTGATATGATACATAAAATATCAAATGCCTTTGGAGCGTATTCCATCAGTTTTTCAAACACACATCTTAAAATCCAAATAAAGAAAAATGTAGATATTCTTAGATCTTTATTCACCGATTGCTTTGAAATTTTGGCGCAACGTTGCATTCGAATACAGGCGTGTATTTATATACCTGCAACACTTGTTTTTTTTTTATTATTTAATTTAATTGTTTCTTGGTATATACCAATATTTTTTTCTATTGTGCCGTGTGCAAAGTGATCACTTAAACCAACCTATGACGGTCGTAAGCCCCGTTAATGCCCAGACTTCCATATTCTTGTTCATCTATGTTGATATGTCAAAAAATAATATAAAAAATAACTCCTATGATTGTAGATAATCCAAATTTGTAAACAAGTATTTGGACACACTCAAAATGTTGTAACTTGACTTTTAGTTAATGAAATCTAATCAATTTTATCAAAATTGCATAATTACAAAACAAACTAACATTTAAGGTGTGTACATTAAAAATCTAAGCAAAAAGACTCTTGTTAAAGATGTAGAAGAATCGAAATACCCCCTCAGACATCGCTCACTCCTTTCAAGAACGTCATAAATCAAAAATCGTCAATTTTCAATTGTGCATGTTTTCGGAACGCCCAAAAAATGTTCTATATTCCAGCAAAAGAGGCATATTTTTAACTTAATATTTACCCGCTACAGGGCAGAAAATCTTGTTTTTGCATTTTGAAGAAAAGGTATTGTTTAATTATTTTTTTTAATATATTCAATATTTTTCAAATGAAGAAAAAACATCAGGTTTTACCTAAAAAGATGTGTTGCACAGTAAAAATTTCAATAAGTGGCTTGATATTTGTTTTTAATACATTGTATTATATTTTTAAACTTTAAAAGCATTCTCCTGAAAAATCAAGTTTTTTGATTTATGACATTCTTGAAAGGGGTGAGCGATATATGAAACAGATCAACATCCGGTGTCATATTGTTCAGCATAGTATATTTCTTATTCTTCTTCATCTTTGTTGAGATGACAAAATGTAAAAATAGCCTCTTAATCGAGGAACCCAGTTTTGTGAACAAGCATCTGGATACACCCAATATTACCGCCTACTGTTTGTTTTTCTTGGAAAACTTTAGTATATTTTCAGTATAATAATGTATGGGGTCTTTTCTCATAGTCTTTTTTCATTAGCCATTTATGAGGCTCCAGAGAAAGAGATCCGATTTCAGAAACCTAAAACGAGAATGGAAATAAATGAATTGTCATTTATCTTGATTTATTTTTTGGTAGACTTCGCACAGTTTATCTCCTCCGGGCCCATATTTCTGACCGCATTGTCGAGACCTTTCACGAGATTTAAATCACCATTTCATTGGTAGAAAGTTACCCAATTTTCTAACAATAATTAATTGCCGCAATTTTATATGTTGAGATTGTTTTTTAAATTGTTGGGTCATATCGCTCACTCCTTTCGAGAACGTCATAAATAAAAAAAAACGTCAATTTTCATTTGTACATGTTTTCGGAATGCCCAGAAAATGTACTAAATCCCAGCAAAAGAGGCATATTTTTTACTTAATATTTACCCGCTACAGGGCAGAAAATGTTGTTTTTGCGTATTGAAGAAAATGTATTGTTTAAAATTTTTTTTAAATAAAGTAAATATTTTTCAAATAGAGAAAAAACCTTCAGGTTTTACCTAAAAAGATCTGTTGCACAGTAAAAAGTTCAAAAAGCGGCTTGATATTTATTTTTAATATATTGTGTTATATTTTTAAACATAAAAAAAACGTTCTCCTGAAAAATCAAGTTTTTTGATTTATTGACGTTCTTGAAAGGAGTGAGCGATATATCCAAAGCCAAACATGGTTTATTGGATTGAATTCTATATTTATTTATGTATATGTTAATACGTGACGCGTTTCGTCTTATTAAGACATTATCTAACACTCACAGAGTGTTTGATAATGTCTAACACTCACTAAATTAAACCCTGAAGAGGGCAACAGGTCGTTGCCGAAACTAGTTGGTTAATAAAAATGTGAGTGGTTCAGAACACAAAGTATTTTTATTTCTCGAAATAATATATCAATATGATCCACAAAGTTAATGCTTTCAATATTCAAAACTCACAGAGTGTTTGATAATGCCTTAATAACACAAAACGCGTCACGTATTAACATATACATAAATAAATACAGAATTC
This sequence comes from Brachycentrus maculatus, assembly GCF_059751285.1. Taxonomy (NCBI): domain Eukaryota; kingdom Metazoa; phylum Arthropoda; class Insecta; order Trichoptera; family Brachycentridae; genus Brachycentrus; species Brachycentrus maculatus. Next base: position 405,489 of record NW_028280779.1, read on the forward strand.
AATCCAATAAACCTTGTTTAATTTTGGATATTTTACCCAACAATTCAATATGGAATTTTACCAACTGTCTGCAGTTACAATAAATATGTTTTTAAAATGTGGAAATAGGAACAGTGAAAAACATTGTTTAATCAATTAATACAAATACTTGAAAGTGTTTAGGTCAGGAGTAAGAATGATCGACGGGTATGTATGATGAGATGCATGAATATGGAAGAGGCGAAGATTCTTTTCAAAGGCTGATTAGAATGGCGTTCTATTCTTTTTGCTTACCGCTGCGGAAAAACGGCTTGATTGTGATTTAGTATGATAGTTTAAGATCCACTTCTAAATATGAATCAATACCAAAATGTATGAAGAAATGCAAAATATTTAAAAATCAGAGGTGTATTTTTTTTATCAAATTTATGAATTCTTCGTGCATCAAAGGTTTTGTAAAAATTACAATTAATGATTACGGGTACAATGTAACATTACAACAAATGAAAAATGTTACTTATGGTGTGAAGTAACACTAAGTTAGGGTGACTACACGTTGGAGCCTAGCTGGTTGCATACTAGCTGCTTACCTGGTTGGTAGCCTAGCACAAATTGCGTACTTCGTTCATATTCTATCTATTTCAAACTAATCGTTTTTGCATCTTGTATTGTAGAAAAAATCTACGGAAATTTTCTTAATGGAAATTTACTATATATTGCTTGATAATGGAACTATAAAGTATAAGGAATAATGTTCCAAATTAAAGCCAGATAATGCCTATTGGACAATGTGTGAAAAGTGGTTCATAGTGTGTGCACGCACAGGGTATCAATAGTGGTCCATAATGTGTGCATGCACAAGGTATCAATAATGGTCCATAATTTATGCATTAATTTTAAGTCAAACACAGATTTTTTGAGTCCACTAAGTTGTATTTTATTAACAAAAAGACATAAAAAATTATATTGTGACAATTGTTTCGCCTTGTTAGGGCATTATCAAACGAATGTTTTTGATAATGCCCTAACAAAGCGAATCAACTGTCAAAATATATTTTTTTATGTGTTTTTGTTAATAAAATACAACTTAGTAGACTCAAAAAATCTGTGTTTGATTTTAAATTAATAAATAAATTAAAATGGAGTTCTACAAATTAAACGCCAAATCAATAAATATGGTCCATAATGTTTGCACGCACAAGGTATCAATAGTGGTTCATAATATGTGCACGCACACGTACTTTGCGCATGTGAAATCTCTAAGTGACTATCATCTCTGCATCCTGCCAAGATATCGGCGCCACTAGATGTATGCGCACTTGATAGATGGCCAGTAGCTACCGACCAGCCAGCATGCGACCAACTGGACTCCATCTTGTCTATGCCCCTAGAGCACGTGTAAAGCCTGGCGTTTGTCAACAGATAGAACCCCGCCTGAGAGACAGGTCCCATTCGCAGGACAGCTTCACAGAGAACTGGAGTGGGGTCAGGGCTGGGGGTGGGTGACGCACCCCAACGGCGTGTGGAGTGGGAGTGAGTTCAAAATTTAAAATTTCAAAATTAAACTTGAGACAAAATCTGTCTGTTCGACTTATTGGCCCAACGGTTTTGATGCGATTGACATCGGATGCACTATCGGCGAACGCCGACAGTGAGTCCGGTGGCTTATGATTCGATCACTCCAACGCCGTTACATTCAAACCCTGGCACCTTTTGCGACGACTTTTCACCGAAGACTTTTCATAGATTTTCATTCATTGATTCGGCAGTCACTTTGTGGTAGTATTTAACCATGTTTAATTTATGTTTTACTTGGCAAATACCACTTTTTCTTAAAATCTACTGTGACACTTGTTTAGATAGATTCCACATAATTTTGAAATACCGTATGCGAAATCTTAATTTTAGAGTTGTGTAGTTGGGACATTGACAGATGAAGAGGAAGTAGTCCTAAGGACACAACTCAAAAACTATACCTACATAGTTTCACACACGGCGTTGGAAAATAATACAGAATGCATCGAAAACGTGTCATGATCTTAAGAAATAGTGGTAGTAACCAAGTAAAACCTTAATTAAATCCTTTTTAAGACTTTAATGCCACTTTAAAGATTGACAAACCTTTTTTATAATCATTTGACATCGAATAACAATATATTGGTTTGGACGTTCAATATCCTTACAAATAGAATTTGAATTAGCTGACAAATCCTTGACAATGCCAAAACACATTTGTATACATCACATCTTTATTAAATAACAATTTCGATAATCGTTTCTAAAATACAAAAAAAAATACTTGAGACGTGATGTGGGCAACGGACATACTTCGAAAATATCGGGACATTAAATGTGCACTTAATTCTGTTATTTTTTCCCAATTTTTAAGTATGGTATAGTTTAGTATGTTCATACAAAAGCGCGGTCTGTCGCGTGAATTACTTTAGTGCTTCTCTTCAACAGGGCTGACCTGGTCTCAGGAGGGTGACGACTTCGCTCTGCACGCGACCCCGTTGGTCCACCACAGCAACGCTGTAGCTGCGGCGGGCGCCTGCGCTGGTCCCGACGGCGCAGCGCTGTACGAGGGCGCCTACGAGCGCTCCTACGCCGACTACGGAGGGGTCAACATCAGCGACTACGACGATGCGGGGGGCGCAGCTGAGGACATGGACTTCAACGTCGACTGTGGAGACTTCATGATGTAAAAATTCAGACACCTCAATCGTACGAGTAAAATTCAATTAATTAATACCAGACCAGCGCTGGTGATTTTCAGTATTTTACGTAAGTAACGAACTTTCATACGATTATAAACGGATATCGCGATCTTTCACAATCATTACAAACTTTAAGTCGTACGTAAATAATGAACTTTTAAAATATATTAAATAATTCATAAAACGAGTATCAAAGGCGTAAATAAAGTCGTGAAGCTTCAGAAAAACATCGTAAAATTTTTAATTTGTAAATTAAAACAAAAAAACTGTTATTTTAAGAAAAATCTTTTTTTAATTTGCATTATTGATCTTGAGGTTTTAACGTTTTGAAAGGTCTTCATTGTGAATTAAGTTGACTCACAAAACGTTCCTAATAAGTCCATTTAATTCACAATAAATATTTATAAATCTTGCTTACGTAAAAAAAATACATAAGTGCAAAGCACAGCTATTTTTTGAGCCTGAAAATTCTTTATGATTTTCAAACAAATAAATTTACATATATTTATGAAGATTTATTTTTTTTAATTATCTTGGTTTTTTACTGGCATTCAAATATTTTAGCTATGGTTTATTTTGAAAATGAAATGCTACGCATTGTGAAAATATAACATTATCATGGTTTATTTTTAAACTATTTGGTGAAATAACGTGAATCAGTTAGGTATGCATGACTTATTTTAAAAGGTTTTAGGCTGTATACTGTGAAACTGTTGAATGATTTATATTGAAACTGCTACAAATTTCAAGTTTTAATGTTTCAGTTTTCATTCTTTGTGAAACTGTTTCATAAATCTATTTTACGTTAAACATCAAGTAACGAACAAATTGATTATACCAGATATACACAAATTATATTCAATCAAAATATTATCTTATGAAATGGATTTTTATACCTTTACGTAAGATGTCGTCATCTTTTAAAATTTACGTTATATGCAATGAAAGTATAGTGAAGTGAAGTATTGCGAAAATAACATAAAATTTGTCAATAAAACATGACGATTTTCTGTTATTTTTACCTTTTTTTAAATCAATGTTTCAGCTTTTAATAAAGCTCAAATTAAAGTGTATTTTTATGAACGTTACGAATTACGAGGAGTTTTAATTCCTAGTAATTTGTAACAACCATTGTATAAAGCAAATTTCAACTAACTTATTACTTTTAAAGTCCAATAAATTTTGAGTTTAAATAAATTATAGTATTAATATAAACAATTAGTTAGTGCATGAAAATCATCGTTAAACGTTTGATGATTAACTGAATGTAGAACAATTCTAAGTAGATTAAGAATAATTAAAATTGTACTATTAGGGTCTTAAAATTCGATATTGTTAAGTAAAAAGTAAATTACTTTACTTAGGTAGGCACTATGTGTTTCTGTTACTTTGTGTATATGTAATGTGTATTCATTAAATTTAATTCATACCGAGCTTTTAATTTTGATTATAAACATCGTGATTATAAATTTTGGTTTGGTTTTTTAATCGTTTTTTATTAAATATATCAAGGTTTATATTTTTATTTAATGGTCAAAAAACCGTTATAAATATTTTTTTCATCACTTTGCTTCGTATCTTTTTTTACAAAATTGAGTTCTTTATTTTACACAAACAAATAAATTTATTTGTAAAAGGCCAATTTTTGTTTTTTTAATGTAAAATCGACAAATTTTGAGAACTAAAGATGTTCTCAACAACAACTGAAAATACACAACTATTCAAATATGTAAAAACTAAATAATTCTTAATAATAACATGAAGGGAATGTGATTAGTCCTGTACTTCAGGTCATGAGAGATATTAAACAAATATTAGGCACATAAATTTATTCAAAAAAAAATATATTTCAACCTCACAAAGAACCAAACACAGGAAATTTTAAACTGTTTGTATTTTATTCTCAATATTATTAATATTTAAAGCATTTACTTTGTAGTTAGTCATTTTTACTTACATATTAATTTTTTTTCATAAAAATGTTAATAAAATTAGCATATAACCACTCACCATATTTGTATTTTAATCCGTTGATGAAAATACTAGACGTGTTAACATAAATGAATTGAAATATGGAATTTAACGAGTGTTTAAAACGAAATTTTGGCTGTACTAAATCATCAATTTATTTTACAAATTTAATGCCAAATCAATAAACAAAACATTTTTTACTTTCTTAATTTAAAACATTGGTTGTAAGATTTATGAGGATTATCAAGATATTTATCTTAACGTAATAAATCATATTTATTAGGCACATCATTTAAAAAAATAATAAAGTGAGTTTCAAACAAGATTTAAAGATAATAATTTCGGTTAAGTAAATCACGTTTTTTTAAATAAATTACTTTAATCAGCTTTTTTCAGCGTCTTGAAATGGTTTTCAGATTCCATTATATGATAACGTTTATCATTACTTGGCAGACATAATTCTTTAGAAAATGAAGAGCCGACTCTTCCACGAGAACCGTTTTAATAAAGAGCTTAAACTTACATTCATTGAATTATTTGAAAAAAGGATTTTATTCAAATTACGATGAACTGAAAAATAGTAAAACCTTGAACGATAAAAATTAAAAAAAAAACAAATCCTCAACTATGATAATTACTTAAACTCATGGTGTTTTCTATTTAATAGCAATATACAAAAAGAGATTGTTGACCTATCTGTCTTTTTTCTCTTATATCTCGTTTAAATCTACATACAGGGTGGCAAAAAAATAATCACCCCATCGGAAAATGTTAAAATTTTTGCAAATGGCGTCGTACGTCAATCAAATTTGACGTTTGTGAACAAGATAACTGCAGTACACAAAAAAAAAGAAAAAATGGGCATAAATGAGTATCTTCATTTGCGGCAGCCACTTTACGAATATCACATTTTTTACTGAACCAAAAATAATTGTAAACATCGGTTTTAAAATTTATATTACTTAAAATATATTTTTTTAAGTTATTTATAAAAAAAATTTATTTATTTTGCACCACCTTGTATCTGTTTGTATAACCTGAATCTGTCTTGCTTAGAAATGTCAAATATAATTAACGTTCGACGTCATTTGCAAAAATTATAACATCCCTCGATAGAGTGATTAATATTGCGCTATCCTGTATATGTAAAACATGTTATACATTACGTCAAGTAAGTTTTTGTTATAGAAAGTTATTAATATTTTATTTTATATTATGCAAAGCAAATTTTATATCATTATATTTTATCCGAAGTTAAAATTATATTTTAACGGAGTACTTAGCCCTAGCGTGTTGACGTACGACGCTATTTGCAACATTTATAACATCTTTTGATTTCTTTTGCGCCACCTTATATGCATACATAATACGCTTTACGTCAAGTAAGTTTTATTTTTTACAAAATAAGTAATATTTTATTTTATGTTATGTGAAGTAAATCTTACACTATTATATTTTATACGAACTTAGTATTAATGTACAGAGTACTTAGCGCTGGCGTGTACCTTTAAATTTTAAGCAAGAACCTTAGATTAATATATTCGTATACATTAATACATAAATGTGTCAATCAGTATTAAAATATTCATAACATTGTTGTTGTGTATTAGAAAATTAACCATTAAATAGTTTCCACTCACCCCCGCCTAGAATAATAAATTTACCATCCCTTTACTAACAAAAACACATAAGAATAATTTGTAAAGAAATTTCAAGATTTATTGAAATTAAAGATATTCTAACATTTGTTTAAATTTCAATTATGACAAAATAAACATTAAATTCGAAATTAATTCCATTTTATGATTTTTTTATTTTTGAAAAATACGTTATAAAAATTCATATGTTAGATATCTCAACAAAGACATTTTATATAGTTGGTTATTGCCGGTCTATGAAAACATCCGTAGTTTTATAAACTAGTCATGTGAAATGAAATAAAACTCAATGAGTCTTACACAAGCGTTTAATTTATAAAAATCAACATTTCATTCCACAAATTAATGTCAAATCAATTATCAGTATCAATTTTATTTGTCGAAATTGAGATCTTTATTAAAATGTAAAGTTATTGAGGCTATCGTACTAAATTTAGGTGTTTAAGTATAAAATACATTTAAATTATGCTTCCAAACCTATCCAAAGACTGCCCGACAACCCGGTAGTTTAAACTGTCGTGATCCCTCTGAAATTAGGTTGAATAATATAAAAAAAAACATAATATCGATGTGCCCTGCGTAAAATGCTTTTACTACAAAACATTTTTGTCAATTTTGAGATATTTGGTGTATGTTATCAATTGACTGTTATCTACAAATATAAACAAACAAAAAATATACATACAAAATAAATTACGCCTAGTTTTCAGGCGTATAAGATGCTATCTACATCGAATTTTCGAAATGAACTGAACTCCTAAAACGATAACTACTTAATTTTGACAAAGCATAAAGTTTTAAAACGATTTAATACATTATTTTATCGTGTTTTTGAATACATAATGCTAGTTTAGAATTTCAGATAAAACCGTTAATTAATAATAAAAAATATATATTGCAAAATCTTCTAAGCTCTCTCCTGTAAAGTAACAGCTTTGCAGATAGAGTAGGTAATTTACGTGGGGGCCGTCGATATATAATATTATATAAAGTAATTGTATCTTAATATAGCTTGTGGTGTTCGTATATGAATCGATGTCTAAGTGTGTATGTGTTTAGATAAAGTGTAAATTAAAAGTGAATAACCTGTAAATGTAGGTAAGTATTTAGATAAACTGTAAATTTCCAACGTGAATAACGTGTAAATGATACTCGAAAAGCTTATTCTAAGAAAAGTAGATATTGAATGCCGCGTCTTAATGACTGCGATGCAGACAATATGTAGTGTTATAAAATTAAATATTTTTGTAAATTCGATGATTATAATTTAGCACCTTTAAATTTTACACAAATTACAAGATTTTGAATATTTTTTTTTACATTAAAATAACAATAACAAACTAAATAACTTACTTATGTCAGGTTTACAGAGAAAAAAGAAAACCGTACTAATGTATTTGCGAACAATCTTCGCCTTTTCCACATTCATGGACCTACTCATACATACCCACTATTTATTCCAACTCTTGACCTTTCCACTGACAAGTATTTAAATATTTTATGAAGCCAAGTTTTCTTTGGTCTTTATCTGCTCCTATTTCCAACAACAATAACATTATTGTCCTTTATTCGTTACATGTATCTAAACCAAATTTTACACCGTCCTGAATGTAATCGATAATGCTTGTATTGCATTGATTCGTTTATTTCACCATTTTATTTTTTACCTTTAAAAATATATTTCAAGTTGCGTGATTGAGTAAATAAAAAAATCTCATATTTCCCTATCTACACCCAAACGGTGCATAAAGCATCGTATCAGATCAATGCGGTTTCAACGTCAACATTATTGTTGTCGGAAACTTCAATGCGGTTTCCAACAACAATAACTTTAACAAAGTTTTCATTACTATTCTTTCATTTTTCCTGAATTAAGATAACTAAAAATGACATTGTTCTAAAAACCTCATATCGCTCACTCCTTTCAAGAACGTCATAAATCAAAAATCGACAATTTTCAGTTGTGCATATTTTCGGAATGCCCAGAAAATGTACTATATCCCAGCAAAAGAGGCATATTTTTAACTCAATATTTACCCGCTACAGGGCAGAAAGTGTTGTTTTTGCATTTTAAAGAAAAGGCATAGTTTAATTTTTTTTTTAAATATACTAAGTATTTTTAAAATGGAGAAAGAAACCTTCAGGTTTATATTATCCACTGACACTTCGTGATGGAATTGCATTTTTAATTAATTTTTAACCAGTCTGATGATGTCGGTAACGACGAAACCCGGTCGCTGGTCAAATAAAAAAGTGGAAAAGCTAAAAATATTGGTTTTAATCTAATAATAAATTAAAACCTTCAGGTTTTACCTAAAAAGATCTGTTGCACAGTAAAAGTTCAATAAGTGGCTTGATATTTATTTTCAATACATTGTATTATATGTTTAAACTTTAAAAACGTTCTTCTGAAAAATCTAGTTTTTTAATTTATGACGTTCTTGAAAGGAGTGAGCGATATGTGGAAAAAACTGAAACGTGTTTGTGTTGTCAAAGAAACTCTTATTCCACTGTACACTAGTAATCCAATTTACTATTTGTAATATTTTGTCTGTCCAATGTATCAGAAAAACATCATCTCTATACTTGTTTGGAGAATCTTCTTCTATTTTAATCAAATAAGTTTTTGGCTCCCGTATAACTTATAATGAACAAAACGTATTTACGTGAAGAAATCTGGCACGCTCCGCGGAGCGAAAGCGGAGGGTCCGATTCCTGAAAATCAATGAAGAAAACTTTAGTCGGATGCCTCCCTTACGATAGTTTTGTTTGAGGAAATTACTCTTCTGATACTAGTTTTACTACACCATAAAGATAAAAACGTTATTACTCACGTTTCTCGTGAAAACAGCTAGCTAAAATAAAAGCTCTTTTGATTTACAAATCCCGCTACAGCGGGATGAATAAAATCGCAACTTTTTAATACACACTTCCTTGAAAATAATACTTTGTTTCAATATATGTAGTAAAATTTCGATGTTTATTTTTTATAACACATAAAATTTGGGGCCCGTATAGCGTATGTTTGGGTATACTAACAGAATGTATTAAGTCATATAAACAGAAAAGTACCATAATGAAAGCAGTAAAAGACGATGTTTGAGTTATATTTCATAACGTTTATAAAATGTTTCACAAATTATCGGGAAATATATTATTTATATAAATTAAATTATTATATAACTTTTTTAAACACTTTTTTCAATAATTTTGTGCATCATTTTGAATACGTGTGTCCAAAAGTATATTTTAACAATTGTATGTATGTAAATAATTCACGTTCGGGTATTTTTTTAATGTGTGTAAATTAAAATCACTGGTAAACAAGTGAGGGATTATAAAATAAAATACGAAAAATGTTTTATGAAAACATTGAAAACATGAATCAATGTTTCACATTTAAATACACTAAAAAATTATATTTTATTAAGAAAAAGTAATAATTAAAATAAACAACAGACAACACTCTCCTTCTTATTTATAGTTCACTTTGTGTAAAAACACTTTAATAAACACGAATTCGTGACTGCCGGCTATGGAATAATCATTCCATCATCAGATAATTAAAATGAAATTATTACGGTCTTACATTCATTTAAAAATATTTCTTGAATGTTTTTCGTAGATACTTTGTGGCACATTTTATAAACTTTATACAATTAAACTACTTTGTACAAACCACTTTTTTATTATAAGTACACTATGAGTATTTTAATGTTTTAGAATTATGAGTATTTTAATGTTTTAGAATTTAATAAACCCTGATGATGACAAGGTTCTTGTCGAAACCGGTAGGTAAAAATTGTATAAATAACAAAAAAAGTGGTTAAAACAGAGTTGTTTAATATTATAAAATTTATTTCGAAATAATTTAATGTGAAAAATAAAATAAAACAGTTAATTTGACGCCTTTTACTATATTCTATTGGAAGTCTGGCCATACATCAAGCAATTTTCTCTGGCGTTTATAACCATTAGCTTATGACTAGAAAAAGGACGAGACGCGCATAGAGGAACGCTTTGTCATACATACGTATTGTATATTATAAACCTACGAATATACAATACATTATCTTCTAGGTACATTACATAACTACTCCTAGAGCGTGGAATCTGAAAGTTGCTCGGGTAGGAGCTCTCTAAAGAGGAATATCTCAAGGGCGTGGGGTGGCATCTCCAGTTAAGTTATTCTTGCCCTTTATTCAGAAACTAGAGATCACGCTCATGCAAGACACTTAGTTACCTAACTAATGACAGGCTGTTTTCAACCGACACCACTGAAAAAGGGTGAATTCATTATTCAACTGGATAATACTCAAATTTACCCTACAAGTGTAACCTTCTCCAACCTTATAGGTATCTCAACTTGAGACAAAACAGCAATCGTTTATATAAAAAAAAAAAGATAGAAGTCTGAGCATCTCAGCATCCCAGGGTATACGACCTGGTATTTTGGCTGATTGATGTTATCCGTAGGGTCAAAAATCCAGTGTCTAATGCATTTATATATATATATATATATATATATATATATATATATATATATATATATATATATATATAGATTACCTCTTACCTCCTCTTACTTAACGTAATATTTCAAACGTAACCTAACATCATAGCAACAATATATTATAAAAGCATTAAGACAAAAAATACTTCTTACAAACTTTAATGAAAACCAGTCTGTTGTTGTTAGTTAGTTTAGGAGTATCAGAATAATTTCCAAGATCCACGTCCGATCCATGATGACGTTTGGCATTGAATCACACTGACGACTCTATTTTGTAGATCCGTCTCTTGAAATATAGAAACGAGTAAGGGTTGAAATACATTAATACGTTCAAGTAGTGGGATGCAATGGTTAGTCGGGGAAAATAAAGAGGAAAAAACGGTCAACGAAAGTCTTCTTAAATCCCCATATATATCAAAACCTCAAGGGATTTGAAAAGAGAATTAGTTGGGAGTACAAGACGTAAGAAGCAAGAGAAAAAATCTGTTGTGTCAACCGATATAAACCAAGCAGTTTTTTTTCAATGTGCAGTTAGAGTTGTCAACTAAGGTTTCTGATTCATGATTGTAATTTACGTATAAAAAATTATTTCTTTAAAAAATTAATGTAAAATGCTTCTTAAAACCCTTACCTCTTTATAATAATTATACATTTTTTGTAAACACTACTTCAATTAATTCAATTTTTAAATTCATTTTGTAAGAAAAATTTAATAAAATTGTGGGTTATAAACCTTTAATTTGTTATGTTTATAATATAGACTCGTCTAGCGTTCCCATCAGTCCGATGATGTCGGTAATGACAAAATGAAGCCATTGGTCAAAAAAAAGTGGAAGAAAGATTATAGTTTTATGATTTTTTTCAATGATTTAATAAAAATCAGTACATTTTGTTAAATATTTTTAAATATATTTTGTAACATTCATTTGGAGCATTGAATTTGGAGGTTATATATTACATGAAATGAGATCGCGTGAAAAAGGTGTAATTTACCATAGCTCATAGACCAGCCGTTAATTAGAAAGGTTGTAGGGCTAAGGTTTCTATTCCCAAAAGCACAGCTGAAATTTCATGTCTAAAATGCTGAAAAACTAATGATGAAAATCATAAATAAGTAAATCGGGGCGTTTATCATAAAATAATGATTTGATTCTACAGTATCCGATTACAAGTTTTTAATTACAATATTCTTAACAACAACATAAACATACTATACGCGAGCGTGGTAAACTTTGAAATTAAAATTGATTTATTTAACATGTTTATATTTTACTTCTCATTACTAAGGGTTATGACCCTTGTCGAAGCATTGACTCTTCTCCAGTTACCCTTTGATTGCACTGCACGTAGTGCTCTAACCACTGAGGTTTCTGCTGCTGTCTTTACTTGATCGATCTATCGTGTGGGCAATCTTCCTCTCCCTTTCTTCCCCTCCAGGCTACCAATCACAATCAGTTGTTCCAGGCTATCCTTATTGCCACCATCCCTCATATACAGACACTGGCCAGAATCAAGCCAATCAAGTGCAACACCTGACTAATTGGATAGTTGGTGCGTTTAGCTGTCCATGAGATTCGAAGTATGCGCCTCCAACACCACATTTCAAGTTCGTAATTTTTTCTTCTTTCTGCTGATTTTATGGTCCATGTTTCAAGATCTAAGAGAAAAATGGAGTGGATCCAACTCCTGACAAGCTTTAAGCTTGCAATGCATAAAAAACCTTTTGGAAATAACGCAGTTAGTACATCAGTCGCGAAATAATTTTCTTTAGAGGTTTTCTGGGACAAAAATGTAAAAAAGACAATGAATGGTCGTGAAAATAAATTGCACCTCCACGTGAATAATGACTTATCTCAAAATTGTGAAATGAACGAATATATTAAGGCCGTTTTGCCGTTCTCATTTTTCAGGCATTAAAAAACGATGTATTTTAAAGAAAGCTGGAATTTATTTTACAACTCACTGTGTCATTTTGACTGATGATTTTTTTACTTTCAATTAATGTTTATATCTATTTATATTTGTACATATCGCTCACTCCTTTCAAGAACGTCATAAATCAAAAAACTTGATTTTTCAGGAGAACGTTTTTAATGTTTAAAAATATAATACAATGTATTAAAAATAAATATCAAGCCACTTATTGAACTTTTTACTATGCAATAGATCTTTTTAGGTAAAACCTGAAGGTTTTTTCTCCATTTGAAAAATATTTAGTATATTTTAAAAAATAATAAAACAATAACTTTTTTTTCAAAATGCAAAAACAACACTTTATGCCCTGTATCGGGTAAATATAAAGTTAAAAATATGTTTCTTTTGCTGGGATATAGTACATTTTTTGGGCATTCCGAAAACATGCACAACTGAAAATTGACGATTTTTGATTTACGTCATTCTTGAAAGGAGTGAGCGATATGTTAGTTCCATTTTTAAGACGTGAATTATTTGAAGGCGATCCTTTATTAAAATTAATAATTTATTTATTTGAAAAACGTTCCTTGATTATTAACAGGAATGGTGGTATGTTGGTGATACACTAGTGACAATAACATAGCCGCAATCGTATGGACTGGCAAGCACATTCTAGATTTTTCTCTCCAAGAAACCAGTCACTCACTTCGAGCTAGTAATACTTATTAGTCTTCTGCCTTAGTACAAAAAAATTATCAAACATATTACTGCATTTGAGAGATGTTATAAAAATATTTTGAAACAACCTGAGCAAAAAAATTTTTCATTGATTTTTCAGCCAATTTTAAAAAGATATATAACAAAAAACATTGTTTTATTTTAAAATCTTTGTTTACAGCCCACAATTATTGACTCAAATATGTTTTGAAATATGCATTATTCACGTTTTGTACCTTTTCTTGTTACACCTTTTATTATTTAAATACTTTTCCTCGAAGTGAGAAAAAGAACATTTAATAACACGTTTATTTTAGCCCTTGAGCGTATTCATAAAAGATGGTTTTGTGACTTGAGTCAGTATTCACGTCAGCATGAAAAATGGCGAGACGAACATATAGCGGAGCTGGGAGTGAAAAGGGTAAACGAGATAGTTTATTGCGGTGCAAAAAATTCACAACGCCTTGCTATTTTCATGCAGGCAAACGGTCCAACGTCTCGCACGAACGAAATAAACGAAAATAAATTTCATATTATTTTTTGACATCTCAATAATATGGAAGAAGAATATGAAAGTCTGGGCATTTACTAGGCTGACAACCGTCATAGGCTGGTTTAAGTGATCACTTTACACACGTGTAACATTCACCAATTCTACCCATTATTGACAACCACACTACTCAAATTCTTGGAAGTTCTATTTATATGAACCAATTTAGAAACCTTGTTCTTGAATCACTAGAACTTCACTAGAGACATCTATTGGGAAGATGTAAAACTTCAACAAAAAAACAGACTTCCATATTCTTCTTCATCTTTGATGAGATGTCAAAAAATAATATGAAAATAACTCCTGTAATTAGAGATAATCCAGATTTTGTGAACAAGGACACACTCAAAATGTTGAAAATAAATTTAATTGATTTATACGGGTGTTTTGAGAAGATATACATATTTTGGAGAAAAAAATGTTTATAACATGTAATTTTGCATATATTTTCATACAAAGGTTCATACACAAATCTTCACATTAAATAGACAATTCTCAACTATTATTATCATCACACCGTTTCCATACTGCCCTGACATACACTCCTAGCTTCATTCACATCCATTCATCTAGTTATACATGCCCTCCGATTACGCTGACTTTTGACACCACCAGATTTTGGGTTCTGATTGATCTGATCGTGTCTTTTTTGGCTGTCCTCGTTTGGCCGTCCTTGCCACATATCTTTTCGTAATAATCGGCGGGTATGTATGAGGAGATGCATGAACGTGGAAGAGGCGAAAAATGTTTGCAAAGACAGAGTGGTGTGGCGTTCTATTCTCTCTGCCTACCCCTGCGGAGAAGTAGCGTGATAGTTAGTTAGTTTTTTATCTTTTCTTAGTAAATCTCTCGTTATCCGTTCGCTGGACATGTCCACAACACCTTAAAAAAACAGTACTCAGTACGGTAAAAATATTTTTAATTTTTTTAATCCAAATTTCTCTTTTCTGATAACTTACATTCGTACTGATTGATCCATAGGGCACCGTATCGGAGTAAAAAGTTATTTTCTTGTCTCTTTCAATCAGTCAAGCGAGTCAGAAAAATATCCGTTAAAGTAAAAATATTAAACATGTTTTTTTTAACGAAACGCATTTTTCAAATCATAATATTTATTTTTTGCATTTAACCTTAAAAAATAAAGAAATAAAATAAAAGTAAAGAAATGGTTTTATAACATCCTATAAAACACCTCCTACCTTGGTTTGAATAACAAAACGATCGCGTTTCCCGGGAATTCCCACTGTGAAGACTTGAATTAGCATCTGGGTGTCTTTTTGTATGTAAAATGACCGTTTTTTTATCATGTCCTTTTTATTCAAATTTCTCTAGGAAAATACGGTTAAAAGCAGCCTGAAGTGAAAATTTCTGCTGACGTAAACTATATCCGTGATAATGATATAACATCTAAGAAATGGTACATTTTTACGATAAAACGATACTTAACGAAAAATTTGTTTTAAACTACGTTAATAGAATTCCAATGTTCGATTCCTTTCTTAATTGAGCAGAACTCTTTTAGTATGTGAGGTCAATAAAAAGCTTTTTTTTTAATCTCACAAATAGATGTGTCTTGTGAAGTTCTAGTGATTCAAAAAACAATGTTTCGAAATTAGTTCATATATAAAGAACTTCATATATATATAACAAGAATTTGAGTAGTGTGGTTGTCAATAATGGGTAGAATTGGTGAATGTTACACGTCTGTAAAGTGATCTCTTAAACTAGCCTATGACGGTTGTCAGCCCCGTAAATGCCCGGACTTTGATGAGATGTCATAAAATAATAAGAATATTATTAGTGTTTTGCGTTTTCTGATAATATTATATAAAATTCATTAGAATGTCGAGGGGCTATGATGAAACAATATAACCGGATATTTGAGGTATCTTTCAACTAGAAGGGTCAACTGTATACTTCATTCAGTCATTTTTTACACTTAAAGTGTGTTTTTTGCAAAATTTCTCCTACAGAACTACTCTTATGGAAATATTTTATAATTTATCCATATATGTACGATGTGTTTAGCCCTTTCCAATATTGAATTGAAAAAAATATATAAATGGTGTAATTAACTGCATGAAATGAATCTTAGTATGTGTATTCCAGGTTATCAATTACTTATAAAATGTTATGATTAATTTTAATGATATCTACTCAATTACTTGCCTAAGAGTGTATTTAATTTTAGAATGCATTTGTAAAAAAAAATCGCATTGATGTTTGTTACATGAATGTGTATGTGTGTCTTCTATGTATAGTAATTTAGAAAAAAATATTTCATTCACGTGGTTTTAGTATTCAATTAATTCCAATAAAATTGATGCAAGGACTTGATTCTCATTTAAATTACTGACAGAGATTTTCACGATCAACATCAATTTTAATATAAAGTAACACTCTTAAAGTGTTACCGCTTCTTTATCAAGACTGATTAAAACTAAAACTAGTATTAATCAGTCTTGATAAAGAAGTGGTTAGCTTCGAAACCGATATAAATTATAATTAGGTTATAATATAATATTTATAGTGATTTTAAAACAAAGTAACATTTTAATTATAAGCCTGTTATAATTTTTTATTAAACTTCAAATTAAATAAATCATCGTATTCAAATGAGAATCAACTCGACAAAAATTCAATTCACCAAATTAATGATAATTTAGATAGGATATAAAGTCTATGTGTAATGTACGAGAAACTAAACGTTTTCTATGTAATTTTTATTGGTAATTAGATGCAGGTCATCAATCCATGTTATAAAACATCGCCAAATATATTTTTATGTTACATAGTTTTTAGTATAGAATAAGAAAAATACTTAAACCGCACGCTATACCCGAGTTACCCTCAAAAACGTCGGAAGAAATAGTTTCTACAGTCACAAATCAAATAGGGGTTTATTGAATACAGTGTCGTTACATTATAAAACCCTATTTTTAAAACTGTTATATAAATATGAAGATATGTTATATTTCACCATACAAAACACAACGCACACAAATATTCACTTATTTTTCATTAAAAATTAAGACAAATATTTATGAATAATAAATATTGAACGAAATTATGAATATTTAAGAGGTATAAAATTTTAATCGAAAAAAATTTGAAATATGCTTTTCAAAATATGTTTTATTCCAATTTTCACAGGAAAGAAAAAGGTCGAAGGATTTATTATGACGTCAATCAATGTAATGACCTCATCTATGTATACAAAGAAAGTTTTATGACGTTATTATTTTTTTCCTTATAATATTTCAATTAAAATAAATGAGCTATCTGGCCTGGTCACAAATAAGGGATGAGGATATAGGTTTTAATTTTTACTTTAGCACAATAGGAAGTTTTCAACATACGCAAAAAATATTTCTTCTAACAGCAAAAAAAAAATTAATTTATGATTTGGTATTCGAAATGGTGCCAAAATTTATAAATTCTAAAAAAAATATTTTTAAATTCAATATTTTTTTACTCGAAAAAAACGTGTGTCATGAAAATTTTAAACGAGAATATGCATGTTAAAAATATGTTTTATTAAGCTACACTTTACACCTCAGATATGTATTTGATGTTGAAATTAGCGGTGAAAATAAATGGATGTTTAGTTTTCCCATAAAGTGTGTTAGGAAATTACCCCAGACCATAATATGTGTTTGTACTGAATAAATTAGTGGAAAATTTTTAGAGATATATGCATCACACCCCATATGACGTAGGCGTGAATCGAGATTCAATAAACAACAGAGGGTTATTTTGCTTTTATTTAAAATGGATTTTATATCTTATATTTTAATTTTCAAATGCGAAATATATTTATTATTTATAACAAAATAAGAAAAATGTTAAATTAAAGCAATTTATTTGTAAAAATTAAATTCAATGTATGAAGCTGTTACTCAATGATTTTTTTCATTATTTTATAACTCATAGAATAAAGTGTATAAATACGTCAATAATTTCTCCCTCAAAAATTAGCAGTTAGTTTTGAGGGAGAAATTATTTAACTCAAAAGCGATCGACTTTATAATTTAATTTTAATTAGAAACAAAGTGATTTTAAAACATATATTTTGTGAGTTATGAAATGGAAAATCAACAGCAACAAAAATACACTATATAAAAAATCGAAGGTTTTATTTGTGAATTGATATTGACGATTTATAGTAGAAGTTAGTATTTCTCCCAATGAAATATGTAACTCAGATTTGAAACCATACGATCTTTGATATTTAACAAAAATTATTTGCAAAAGTATAATTATATCTCTAAAACTACCTATTTATCAAATACAAAATACGCAAATATTAAAGAATTTGGAAATTTTCGAAATTTTATTTTAATTTTACAAAATTACCTTTGCATTGATCTATTATTAAAGTTTTGTTTTATAAATATGGATTTTACGCGTTTATTCCTTTTGTAGCATACACAAAACCAAAATTTGTTTTTACAGCCAATGTACTCATGACAAAAATATATTTCGGAACCGAAAGTATTATTTTATTAATCTGAAAGCATTCACATTTCGAATAATATTATCATTGATTAGAGTAGTCTTATTAAAAATTAATCATAATCACTGGTCCCGTGTGGGACCGCAAGGCATTGAATGAAAAATCCACGGTCCTCTACGGGACCACTGGGCGTATAAGTCCTGTAGAACTAAATATGCAAGTTTAAGTAAAAACGTGTTTGACAACAATACGACTGAACGCTTTATCATTTACCACACAAAAAAAAATTGAGTGAAAATTTATCTATCATCTAAACTAAAAGTATTATATTTTTATTTTAAAAGATAATTGGTCTCGTTTGATCGTTTCTACCCTACATTACCACACACGTCTTGTCAATTGGGGTTTGAATGTGTATATATGCATGTTTCTACATTGGGTGTATTAAAAATCAATACCATTGACTAATTTGGTATAAAAAGGTATAAAATGATTATACTATGAATGTTTGTATGTACATTTTATAAAAAAAGTAATAAAAACTATTAGACTGATGGATTCTTTTATTTCAAAACCTTTCCTTTTATAACAAAGTCAGCGGAAGGCCATTAAAGTCACAGCAGAATGGATGCAGTCCCCGATGTATACCAAATACACAATATCATTAAGACTTGCTGCCTTTTACTATTTATGTTTATTGTAAATGTAAACATTTGTTGTTTACCACTTGAGTTACAGCTATTATAACGACTAGTTTCGGAAGCATCTGTAGCTTCCGAAAATAGTCGTACTAATAAATTTAACTCAAGTGGTAAAAAACAAGTGTTTTCATTTAAAATTTCATCATGTCTTACCACATAATGAATGCTGAAAAAATAAATAAAAGATTTATATTTAATGTTTTTACTTACATTTTTATTCAATTTTTAATTAAGTATGTTAAAAAAGTGTACTTGACAAAAATAAAATAAAACTTGATAACATGACTCAACATACATTCAAATCCTTATACGCACCCCAATGGTGCATAGGGCACTGCATCATACAAACGCATTGTTATCTTAATCGTTAACACATGAAGGAAAAGTGATCAGCCCTCCACTTCAGGTACCAGTCCAGGGTAATATGGAATAAATTTTAGAGTGAAAAAAACGCTTATATTTATTTGACCCGCCTGGGAATCGAACCCGGGACCTCCAGAACGGTAGCCGAGCGTGCTGACCATTACACTACGGAGGCGGACATACATAGATGATGAATAACATGCCCAGAAGAATGTCCAGGCTCCAATATTCTTCTTCATCTATGTTGAGATACCAATAAAAAAATATGAAAAACAAAACTCCAAAGTGGAGCTAATGTTCAAAATATGTTAATAAAATTTTGGACCCACTAAAAATATATTGTCTTTTTATTATGACCATTTTTCATGGAGATCTTATTTGTGGAAGTCTTCGCAAAAAAAATCTGATAGATTATGTTCCTACGAGTATCATAAAAGCCACGAAGTTTTTTTGTGTGAACTTTCACTAAGAGATTTCATGCCGAACTTTCGAGGACCATTAAAAGTACCTATCTGGGTTCATTCATAAACTACTTTCGCTGACCAACATTATGTTAACAGAAATAATTTTGCCCCGTTTTGCGGAAAATGGCCTTAATTTAGTCACGGAATGACTCACGCGGGGAAAATAAAAGTGGTACCTACCCAACTCGCATTTCAGCAGTTAACTAAAGCAAAGCCAAACATACAATAAGTACCGTAGAACGGGGCTACTTGAGCTTTGATGTGTTACTTGAGCCCAGTACAAAAAAAAATAGATCGTGGTATCGAAGTATCGTGATAATAAGTGTCACCTGTCAGGGAAACAATGAATCAAACAATGATACATTCATTATTGTAGACCAAATACAGATTTTTTTTTGTACTGGGCTCAAGTAACATATCGCTCACTCCTTTCAAGAGCGTCATAAATAAATAAAAAACTGAATTTTTCAGTAGAACGTTTTTAAAGTTTAAAAATATAATGCAATGTATTAAAAATAAATATCAACCCACTTATGTATTGAGCTTTTTACTATGCAACTGATCTTTTTAGGTAAAACCTGACGTTTTTTTTCTCAATTTGAAAAATATTAAGTATATTTAAAAAATAATCAAACAATACATTTTCTTCAAAATGCAAAAAAATTTTGCCCAGTAGCGGGTAAATATTAAGCTAAAAATATGCCTCTTTTGCTGGGATATGGTACATTTTATGGGCATTTCGAAAACATGCACCACTGAAAATTGTTAATTTTTTATTTATGACGTTCTTGAAAGGAGTGAGCGATATGTTCAATGTTCAAGTAGCCCCGTTCTACGGTAGGTACCTACTTTGTGTGATTGTGCCGCTTAGATAATTGTAATACCGTACCGCGAGATCGATTTGGCACTCGGCAAGTAGGTAACTATCTATTAGGTAACTTCCTTTGACAATAGTAACAAATTAACAAACTAACCATCACACCCCTTCCTCGCAGGGGTAGGCAGAGAAAAAAGAATCCCATTCCATTCTGTCTTTGCAAATATTAATCGCGTCTTCCATATTCATGTATCTCCTCCTCCTTCCTTTTTCTTCCTGCAAAATCTATTTGTTTATACCAAACCCTTACCCTTTTACTCCCTGTTTTTATTTTATTTTTTTGTTTGTATTTTTATTAATGTAACTATTTTTGGTAATGCAATATAATGTTTATTATTGTTAATGTAACGATTTTTTTATTTTATACTTTTTTTAATGTAAAGCCAAACAATTCCCGAACAAATAAAATAAAATTAAAATAAATCTCTTCGTACATGTTTGCTGATTATTCCGACTCCTGACCTAATCACTATCCTGTATTTGAATTACTCGAAGTTTTCTCGGTCTTCATCTGCTTCTATTACCAACCACATTCGCCTCATAAATTTGTTTTACTATTCTTTCATCACTCATTCAATTCACGTACCCAAACCATCTAAACACACCGTTTTTATTAATTTTATCGATAGTGCTTATCTCAGCCTTGCATTCTTTCATTATATCGCATTTCCAAAATCTATCATACATCGTTTTGCCGCACATTCACCTGAGAGAACGCATTTCGGCTGCATTTAGTCTACTTTATTTTTTTCTAACTCTATGCTTCTGTTTCATACATTAGTGTTGCACTGAAAGTTAAGCTTTCACTGAAAAGTTTTCATTTGCTTTAACTGAATTCAGCGAAGCATTTACTCTTTTTTCCATATCATTATCAATCTTTTCATCCTTACAAAACATTCTGCCCAAAATTTCCAAAACATCTACCTATTTTTGTATTTGTTAGTTGCCTTTTCCTTGCCTATTATGTACCTACAAGGATTTTTAGCATATTAAGTTTATATATCTTTAAAATAAAAGTGGATGTACATAGTTGACAATATTTGTTATAAGTTGATCCCTAAAAAAACATCTACCTGTTCCTATAGTATTTATTTATTTTTTCAAAACATATTACATACATAAACCATATATATTATATAACATTCCTGATGATTAATTTCTATTTCTCATTTTGGTACATGGGATTAAGGTTAACAAGACTGGATCACAAATAATAAAGATTTAAAAAAAAAACCAAAATAATGCATGGCAAAATATAAAAAGAATAAACAGGTATAATAAATAGGCATAAGAAGCATGTATAAAATAAATAAATGAGAAAAATATAAGGTAAGAAACATATTTAAAATAAACAATTGAGAAAATATAAAACATATTTAATACTGAAATTATAAACCAATAATAATCATTCCAATTAATTCGACATTACTCCTTATCCGCCCACAATACAAGACAATCGACTTCGAGCCATTTTCAGACGGCGACATAACCTCAAACTATTGCAAATGCCGGCAAAAGAAATAATAATATTTTGTATCAGAATTCGCTTGTCCGTCCCACTCTCGCGTAGAGCCTTGTCCCTCTCCCACGCACCGATTCCAGCGAATCAGCATCTAATGTTTGATCGGTACGAGCTAACGTTCGAAAGCATGACACATTTTACCTATGACTGCAATGCGCGTTAGTAAAAAAATCCGAGCAAAGCGAAGACTTTTAAATTCTCATGCATACAATTACTAATCCAATTCACTAAGTGGTCTTAATTTGCTTATTGTTTTTGTTTAATTGGGACCGCTAACATCGCGCTAAACACGGCTCTTTTCTGTACTCAGTTTATGCCGCGGATCACATCGCAGCGTACATTTAAATTATTAGTTTTAATCATTTTTATATATATTTTAAATAATTAATTTGCCAAGTGATGACCATACGGTATATTTTTAACGCGATGGTATTTATATGTTGAATGTTTCCACGTTGGCAGTGCTGTTTTAATTTGAATTTAGCGCAACTGACAGTTGAAGTATTTGAAAAATAAAAACAGTTGGGTTCCGAAGCGATAACCTCAAAAATTTTACAAGTGACAAAGATATTATTTTTATAATAATTAGTGACAATTATTTTACGGGTTACAATTTTTTTTTACATTTGTGAAGTGATTTTGTTTAAACCATTTTCCAAACATGAGTAGACTTAACCAAATGCAGGTATGTTTATTTTTTTCATAGAATACTAAAATAATTTTTTAAAAATAATTGTTGCAATGAATATTATACTACAACATTTTAAGCGTTTTCAAATACTTGTTCTCAAATCTTGATTATCTCCAAAGGGGAGTTATTTTTTATATATTTTTTGACATCTCAGCATAACTAAAAAAAACTAACTAACCATCACGCCGCTTCTCCGCAGGGGTAGGCAGAGAGAATAGAACGCCACACCACTCTGTCTTTGCAAACATTCTTCGCCACTTCCACGTTCATGCTTCTCCTCATACATACTCGCTGATTGTTATGACTCCTAACCTGACCACTTTCAAGTATTTGGCATACCTGATCGTGCCATGTTTTTGTCGGTCTTCCTCTGCTCTTTTTTCCACTTCGCATAAATGTGTTTTACCGTTCTTTCCTCACTCATTCGTTCTACATGTCCAAGCCATCTCAACACACCTTTCTTAATTTTATTGATAATGCTTATCTCAGCTTTGCATTCTTTCCTTATTTCACTATTCGCACATCTATCATACATTATACCTCAACATAATATATAAAATAAACATAACACAAAAAATAACTCCTGATTCGAGATTATCCAGATTTGTGAACAATTATTTGGACACACTCAAAACGTTGTAAATAAATTAACTCGTTAAATTATGAGGTAATGTAATAAAAAAAAATGAAGAGGATATTTTTTTGTGTTTTTCATGTGTGCGATTATAATCCAGGATTCGGACCTCACATACAAATGAAAGAGTTTCTGCTCAATAAAAAGCTTCTTTCATCTCAGCATAGAAGTCTCTTGAGAAAATCTAGTGACTTCAAGCACTATGTTTCGAATTTGAACAATATATATAAAAGTTCCAAGAATTTGAGTAGTTTGGTTGTCAATCATAGGTAGAATTGGTGAATGTTACACGTGTGTAAAGTGATCACAACCAGCCTATGACGGTCGTAAGCCCCGTTAATGGCCAAACTTCTATTTTCTTCTTCATTTATGTTGAGATATCAAGAAAATATTATTAAAATAATACACGCAATTAAAATGATGCAGTATTATCATGCACGTTATTTAACTAACAATATAAATATAATCTATTTTATCAAACACTGGATTATTTACCCTTATGTATGAGATGTCATTTTTTTAACGTTAGACAAGTGTAAAAAGTGATCACTTAAGCCAGGTCGTAAGCCCTGGGATACTCAGAATTCCATATAAATGTTTCATATCAAGTTGAGAAACTTAAAAAAAAAATAGTAAATTACATTATAGTGACGTGATAAGTCTTAACGCTTCAGATACTAATTTAGAATAATATTATAAATAAATACATATTTTTACTTAAATATTTACTGTCATTTTTATGGTGACCTAATCTGGAATCGAACCCTGAATTTCATGTTTGATTGACAAACGTGCTTTTTCCATTTTTGATTGTAGAAATTTAAAAAAAAAAATATTTAATGTTATTTTTTTTTAATTTATAGCTGACACCTGTTGCATTTTATCATCTTTCCTACATTAAATTGTCTGTCAATATCACAATACATCAATCCAAATTGGTGTATACGTGTAAAAGGAAAAAAATAAAAGTGTAAAATAACTACTACGCCTTTCCACCCAATGCGTGTCTGGAGAGGATAGAACGTCTTAACACGTTCTTTAATTTTTATCCGTTTCTTCATTTGTGCACTACAATTGGTAACTCATGTTTACTCAAGAATTATATGGACATAACTGACTTTACCATATCTTTATCGGACTTCTTCGGTTTCAAAATGAAAAACACAAAACACGTCTTTCGCCATATTGTATTATTGCAGCCCGTCAATTGATAAATGCGTTAGAAGTATCTAGAGTCGACTGTTGTAACAGTATATACATTCTCTGCCTACCCCTGCGTGATGCAGCGCCATGGTTAGTTAGTTACGATTTTTTTATGTTTATGTTTGACGGCCTGTACACATGTATAAATGCGCAAAAAATAATGAAATAAAACACTTGTTGGGTTTATTTATGACTACTAGTTTCGGAAGCTAAGCTTCCATCTTCAGGTCCAAATGATGACATTTGGACAAAACATTCAGTTATCATTTAGACCTAAAGATACTACTAGTTTCGGAAGCTTAGTTTCCGAAACTAGTGGTCATAAATAAACTCAAGTGGTAAGAAACAATTGTTTTATTTAATAATTTTAACATGTCTTACCACAAAAATGCCGAAACAATAAATAAAATATAAATGTGCAACGATGTATTTGTCCAAAAATGAGTTTCGTATAAAAGTCTCGGAAATATTAAAGGTATGATATTTTTCGAATAAAAAGGAAGCAATAATTGCACGGTTAATATTGTCAAGCGTTTATCCACACATTCATCTGGAAGGACGCACTGAAAAAATAACATTTTTAAATCTTCTTAATTGTTTTTTAAGGCTTGGTAGCGTGACAAAAAACTCCCTTCTTTCTCATAAATACCACAATATAACCTTTTTTAATTATTTTATTTCAACGGTCCACGGAATGATTAATTCGTTGACAAAAATGAGAAGGTAAAAAAAGGGTGACGTCATTTTCCCCTAATTTACCTCAGCGTGCTATTTTTCATGGTTAGCCCTTCTCATAAGTTATGACTCACGGCATTAAAACAGTTTGGTGTTAAAATTGTATAATTGTTTTAATTTTCGTCTAAAACTAAGTGAAAATTAATGCAGAACTTTTTTTCGTTACGGTGTGTTTTAAGTACCTGAAATACTTGCGTAAATTGTACCCTGATTATCTCATAAAATGAAAACAAACTAAAAAAAAAACAAGGCAAAAGATATAGATTTAACTTCAACAAAACACTTTTTTTTATTTATAACATTTTGAATGTGTCCAAATACTTCGCTCACTCCTTTCAAGAACGTCATAAATCAAAAATCGTAAATTTTCAGCTGAGCATGTTTTCGCAATGCCCAGGAAATGTACTATATCCCAGCAAAAGAGGCATTTTTAACTTAATATTTACTCGCTACAGGGCAGAAAGTGTTGTTTTTGCATTTTGAAGAAAAGGTTTTGTTTATTTTTTTTTTAATTTCTAAATATTTTTCAAATGGAGAAAAAACCTTTAGGTTTTACCTAAAAAGATCTGTTGTACAGTAAAAAGTCCAAGAGGTGGCTTGATATTTATTTTTAATACATTGAATAGTATTTATAAACATTAAAAACGTTCTCCTGAAAAATCAAGTTTTTTGATTTATGACGTTCTTGAAAGGAGTGAGCTATATGATTTACACGGCTTACAACCTGTGAAGGGCTTGTTAAGTGATCACTTTACATACATGAAACATTCACCAATGGATCTTTGTCAGACGGGAGGAATATCTAATTTAACATACTCAATTTATTAAGGATTGTGCAATACTCGTTTTGTGTTTATAACAGCCGAATTAATATATAAGTATTTTATTCATCATTTCCTCTTGCAAAATTCGCCTTCTTAAAAACGTTGTTTTCGTAAGTTGGTAACGAATGACGTCATAGAAACGAATCCACACCACTTCTATTACAGCTCTATAAAGCAGATGCATAAGGTGATACGCCCCATAACACACCCGATGACGTAAAATTTGATGACGTATAGCGGTGTCCGTTTTTCGTTTTATTAAGGTATCTAAATTTTAAACCTTAATATCTCCCTTATTTCTCTACAGATTTCGTTAAGAATGTTACCGATGGTCTTGTGAGTTTTCATATTAATTTATTAGCCAATAATAACACATCAAGATAATGATCCATTGTCAAAGTGGTGCATGATACGTATAAGATTGGGAAACACTGCTTTATACTAAATGGAATCTGCATCGGTCTCCTGACTCCTGACAGCAAAGCTGCAAAGCAAAGAGATATAAATATAATTATTTACACTTATTTACCATTATATATATATATATATATATATATATATATATATATATATATATATATATATATATATATATATATATATATATATATATATATATATATATATATATATATATATATATATATATATATATATATATATATATATATATATATATATATATATATATATATATATATATATATATATATATATATATATATATATATATATATATATATATATATATATATATATATATATATATATATATATATATATATATATATATATATATATATATATATATATATATATATATATATATATATATATATATATATATATATATATATATATATATATATATATATATATATATATATATATATATATATATATATATATATATATATATATATATATATATATATATATATATATATATATATATATATATATATATATATATATATATATATATATATATATATATATATATATATATATATATATATATATATATATATATATATATATATATATATATATATATATATATATATATATATATATATATATATATATATATATATATATATATATATATATATATATATATATATATATATATATATATATATATATATATATATATATATATATATATATATATATATATATATATATATATATATATATATATATATATATATATATATATATATATATATATATATATATATATATATATATATATATATATATATATATATATATATATATATATATATATATATATATATATATATATATATATATATATATATATATATATATATATATATATATATATATATATATATATATATATATATATATATATATATATATATATATATATATATATATATATATATATATATATATATATATATATATATATATATATATATATATATATATTTACAGTAAACAACACATTTATTTGTAAATTCTTTCAGACTCTTTTCATTCTTCATATATTCGGGCATCTCATCATACATTTTCAAACCCTTATACATTAAACAATTTTGTGACTCGGTTTTTTTCAACAATGGCAGTCTTATTCCATCCTTATTTCTAGTAATATGTTCATGAACACTATTTTATCCTTAAAATATTTGTGTAATTAATTGTTTAAAATTTTACATATAAAGATCAGCATATTTAATTTTAGTCTCTTTAAAAAAAAATATGGATAACCAGTTATAAAACGGTATTTGTCAAGTTGTCACGCTTGATGTGCACAGACCCAGAGAAGTTGTCGCCAAATATAGGACTTGACAACGCGTCCATCGGACCGTGTAACAACAGGCATCCTAACTAAACGCTAACTGCCGAGGAAACAGACGGAGATAATAATTATTGCAATTACTGAAGCACGTCCCACGGAGTATTGTTTATGATTACCGAATTTGACGTGGGATTGTGGGAAATCTTCAATCGTACCCGGCGTTGACCGGGAAATAATCTGAGAATTTTTTGAGAGTCGGAAACAATGTCCAAAATCATTGTTCACAAATTCTGGATTTAGCTCCACTTACGAGTTATTTATGTCATGATTTGACTTGTTGAAACTACAGGGTAGTAGTTTTTTTCCAATTTTATTTAATTTAACCAGTGACCGGATTTCGTCATTACATCGTCAGACTGGTGGGAGGTCAGAGAAATTTCTATGTTGTACGTTGCACAAAAAGACAAGGCTTGGAAACCATGATTTTTTTAGATTCTTATGATTCATATTAAAATTAAGTGAATTATTTGAAATTTATTGAATTCGATCAATTTAAATTGTATTTGTTAGACAAATTTATATTTAATCATGGTTTCAACCCCTACCTTGGTGTGTATATAACACAGAATTTTGTGTAGCCTCCCCCCAGACTGATGATGTCGGTAACGACGAAACCCGATCATTGTTAAAATAAATTAAATGTGGAAAGAACTATATACCGAATTTTGAATTACCTAACGTCCAAGTGACTCTGAAATCTAGCTACGGCTTATGCAACACCGTTTATCATGTCCCTACTCAGGCTTCAACTTTAAAAGTTTCATAGCCTATGCCTACTTGTGAGTGGATTTACTCTTTATGTTTAAAGTTACTATAATTTCATGTAATTCATGAGTGAAAATTTAGAACAGGGCTACTTGAACTTTAATGTGTTACTTGAGCCCAGTACAAAAAAATCTGTGTTTGGTCTACAATAATGAACGTATAAGTGTCACCTGTCAGGAAAACAATGAATCATGTCGATACGTTCATTATTGTAGACCAAATACAGATCTAAATATGTTTTCGTACTGGGCTAACACATCAAAGTTCAAGTAGCCCCGTTCTACGATACTTAGTTGTTATTTTATTATTTAAAAAAGATGAATAACGGGTTGAAAACATGATTTTATTTTGAAAAAAAAAATCCTGAAAAAAATTATTTAAAATTTATTTTATTAAATATTAAAATGAAGTTATGGCAAAAGTATTGAGTATATTTTTATGTAATTTTATTTTAGAAGTGTATTTTTGTATGAAACCCGGTCACTGGTCAAATGAAATATATGCGGCAAAAACTATTAAGTTGTTATTATATTTTATAGTATGTTTAAGTTGACCCGGTTAGAAACAGAACCCTGGGCTTAACGACAGTTGATACAACGAGCTGCGTTAGGCATAAAACAGGGTATAATCGAGAACGTCACGAAATGAATCAATCCGGTCAATAATCCCTTATTGGAATAAAAAAATAACTGCATTTATGGCATAAAACTGGAGCATAGTTGTATGTTGTTGGAGAGATTATCGGTATTGCGTGTGCATTTGTGTGCCAAGCGATTATAGCCTTTACGTACTATCAAACGCAAGGATAAAATCAATACAATTGGTATTACATTTGCCAAGTACTTAATCCATACATAAATATACTTTATATCATGTTATTTTTTGACATCTCATCAAAGATGAAGAAGAGTATGGAAGTCTGGGTATTTACGGGGCTGACGACCGTCATAGGCTGGTTTAAGTGATCACTTTACACACGTGTGACATTCACCAATTCTACCCATTATTGACAACCACACTACTCAAATTCTTGGAAGTTCTGTATATATGAACCAATTTAGAAACCTTGTTCTTGAATCACTAGAACTTCACTAGAGACATCTATTGGTGAGATGTAAAAAAATAATAATAATAAATAAAATCAAAGTGTTAAAAAAATATATTTTTGTTGTTTTAGTATACATATTTGAGATTAAGCTGTTTTTACACTGAATAATTCTCTTATAAGCTCCGTTACTCTCGTACCGGTTTTCATATTCGAAGATTGGGAATATTTGAAAAGTGCAATATCCATCAATTTTAAATACTGTATCGCAAACCAGTTCTAGCCTTGAGTGATTTATAATATCCCGATCCTAAATTAATTGTTAAGTCCGCCTCCGTAGTGTAATGGTCAGTACGCTCGGCTACCGTTCTGGAGGTCCCGGGTTCGATTCCCAGGGGGGTAAATTTATATAAGTGATTTTTTCACTGTAATATTTATTCAATATTACCCTGGACTGGTACCTGAAGCGGAGGG
Organism: Brachycentrus maculatus; assembly: GCF_059751285.1. NCBI lineage: Eukaryota > Metazoa > Arthropoda > Insecta > Trichoptera > Brachycentridae > Brachycentrus > Brachycentrus maculatus. Next base: position 436,099 of record NW_028280779.1, read on the forward strand.
TTGATCACCTTTCCTTCACGTGTAAACGATCAAGATAAAACTGCGTTTATATGACGCAGTGCCCTATGCACCATTGGGGTGCGGATAAGGGTTTATTATTATTATTATTAATTTAAATATTGGTGCCGAATTAAGGCTCTCTTTATGCGAAAATGCAGATTATCGGTCACTTACCTATGCCCGTTTCACCTTTAGACTGATGGGTTTTGATAATGATTTAATTTAGAAAAAAGGGAAAAAAAGTTTTTTTTTAAATTTCTGATGATGAAATGATGCATTATTGATGATTGAATAATGCAAGGCACTATTTTGCAATATTTTTCAGTTTTTATTGAATGTTTAAATTACATCTTAAAAGATACCTTTGTGTCTCTAAGAACAATCTATTATTTAATAGATTTATATTATCCACTGACACTTCGTGATGGAATTGCATTTTTAATATATTATTAGATTAAAATCAATATTTTTAGCTTTTCCATTTTTTTATTTTTTTTTAAAGTGGAAAAGCTAAAAATATTGGTTTTAATCTAATAATATATTTAAATCTATTATTTCTAGCGCATAAATCCATTTAAATACCTAACCTTGGTTATGACGAAACACAATCACTGATCAAATAAAAACGTTGTTACATTTTTGATACCTCAACATAGATGAAGAAGAATACGGAAGCCTGGGTATTTACAGGGCTTATGAACTGTGTAACATTCACCATTCTACACATGATTGATAATCACACCATACAATTTTTTGGAACTCCTACATACGCATATGAAGACCGAGAAAAACTTGGCACGATCAAGTATGCCAAATACTTGAAGGTGGTCAGGTTAGGAGTCGAAACAATCGGCGGGTATGTATGAGGCGATGCATGAACGTGGAAGAGGCGAAGATGTTTGGAAGGACAGAGTGGTGTGGCGTTCTATTCTCTCTGCCTACCCCTGCGGAGAAGCGGCGTGATGGTTAGTTAGTTTTTTTTACATACGCATATCATTTATCTCATGACACTTTACACGTAAGTTCACTAGAGCCATCTATGGTTCTAGATCGTAACCGTATTATTTTACATACTGGGACATGCCTGAAAATATGATTTTCAATTATTTATGAGTAGCGTCATTGTCAATCACAGAAAGAATGGTGAATATATTGCATATATTGCATGTTTGTAAGGTGATCACTTAACTCTCCTGTGACAAGTCATGGGCCCTGTAAATACCCAGGCTTCCATATTCTACATCTGCGTTGGAATGTCAAAAATGTAAAAATAACTCAAAAGTGGAGAAAACCAGATTTGTGAACAAGTATTTAGAAACACACAAAATGTGGTATTTTGTGGTTGTTTAATTATTTAATTCTAACATATTATAACGATGTAAAAGCGCCCTTGAGGTAGCGTTTTATGAAAATGGCACTGTATAATAATTATCCATAATTATTAATTTATTTTTATTATCAATTAAAACTTGATCCAGTACTTCAAATACTTAAATGTGGGTATGTATGAAGAGATGTAGATATAGGAGGGTAGATACAAATATGCGTAAATATGGATAGTGACATACAAAATCCATTTCTAAAATAAAATTTTATCAAATCCTACTTAAAACCTTTACCAAAACATACATTTAAATATTATTATTGTAATACAATACTTGAACTCGTTCAATTTAAATTTATTTTGTCAGAAAATAATATATAAAAATCGTGGTTTTCAACCCCTGTCTTGTTGTGTATATAATCTTACATTTTGTCTAGCCACGCACCAGTCTGATGATGTCGGTTACGATGAAACCCGGTCGCTGGTCAAATAAAATTCATGTGGAAAAAAAACTACATAGTTTTTATTTTATTCCATAAAATATGCAAAAACATGTACAAAAATTAAATGACATCATATTCTGAATTTAAAGTACCAATTCACGAATTCAAAATTTAGCACAATTATGAACATCACCTTCAATGTGGATTCGTAATGCATTTTTGTTGACTCGCTTCAAGTTGTTTACCTGTTGCTCTACAGCTGAGGCTGACGTCATATTGTCATATGATAAATTTAATTAATTCGTTGTTTTTTAGACCATTCAATTGTCATTTTTTGTGATGTTGAATTGTATGACATAATTCTTATATATAAAAAAATACATGTTATAAGAGACAAAAGAATTATCTCTTTCTTCCTTCCGCATAGTATGTAGTAATATTCTTGCAATTTGATTATAATTTTTTGTACATTAAAAGCATTTTTAACTTTGTGGTAAGGTAGTATAACACTCTCCTTATCATTCATCGTTCACCTCGTGTAATACCACTTAAATTTTAAGTGGTATTACACAAAGTGAACGTTGAATGATAAGGAGAGTCTTTGATTATTATTTGTTTATATGTTTGGAAGTGAAATATGGATTTGGCTGAAATGGAGATCAAGGATGAAAGTAGAACGAATGCAGTCGAAATGCGATCTCTTAGACGAATGTACGGCAAAACGATGTATGATAGATTTTCGATGGGGATAAAAGGAAAGTTCGAAAGAACTGTTGAATGTTACACGTGTGTAAAGCGTTCACTTTAACCAGCCCCGTAAATGCCCAGACTTCATCTTTGATGAGATGTCAAAAAATAATATGAAAAATAACTATTTTATTAAAATTAAACACTTGAATAATCCACTTTATCGAGTTTTATTTTTATTTACGACTAGTTTCGAAAACGACAATTGTTTTCATCTTCTGGTACAAATTAAATGTTTTAAATGTTTTAATTTGTACCAGAAGATGAAAACAATTGTCGTTTTCGAAACTAGTCGTAAATAAAAATGAAACTCGATAAAGTGGATTATTCAAGCGTTTAATTTTAATAAAATAATCATGTCATTCCACCAAGTTAATGCCGAATCAATAAATAATATGAAAAATAACTCATATAATCGGAGATAATCCAGATTTGTGAACAAGTATTTGGACATTCTCAAAATGTTGTGGATCGAAAGTCATTTGGGTATGATTTTTAACATAAGACTCGTAAAAGCGGGTTTGAAATGGCTAAACATCTAATTATATTACTGTACATCAACGTATTATATTTGTACTTATTCAGGCGTGGAGGGATATTCCAATCTCGCGATATTCTGCGGTTTCCTCATACGAACACAGCGCGGAATTATTCGAGATAACTCGTTATCACACCTTGTTTGCTTGCGCGAGCTGTTTCTGCGCAGTGTACCTTTGTCATAAATTAACCGCAAAACGATATCACGTACATATAATTATTACTTCTTCATTACATTTTGTATTTTACGATGAAAAAATAATAGATATACATTTTACATAGCAAAACATCAACATTCTAATGAATATCATTCATTGAAGTTGATATTCGTTTATTAATATTACAAATATCCACACTCTCCTGGTCATTTATCGTTCACTTTGTGTAATACCACTTTTATAAATGTAGTATTAGTAAGTAGTAGATACTTTCTAATATTGTCATCAAATGTAACAACATTTTGAGTGTGTCCAAATACTTGTTCACAAAATCTGGATTATCTCCAATTACAGGAGTTATTTTCATATTATTTTTTGACATCTCATCAAAGATGAAGAAAAATATGGAAGTCTGGGCATTTACGGGGCTAACGACCGTCAAAGGCTGGTTTAAGTGATCACTTTACACACTTGTAACATTCACCAATTCTACCCATTATTGACAACCACATCACTCATATTCTTGGAAGTTCTATATATATGAACCAATTTGGAAACCTTGTTCTTGAATCATTAGAACTTCACTAGAGACATCTATTGGTGAGATGTAAAGAAGCTTTTTTACTAAGCAGAAACTCTTATATTAGTATGTGAGGTCCAAACCTTGGATTATAATCACACACACGAGAAACGCCAGAAAATACCATTTTCATTTTTATTATTAAGCTTATAATTTGACCAGATAATTTATTTACAACATTTTGAGTGTGTCCAAATACTTGTTCACAAAATCTGGATTATCTCCAATTACAGGAGTTATTTTCATATTATTTTTAACATCTCATCAAAGATGAAGAAAAATATGGAAGTCTGGGTATTTACGGCAAATAACTCCTGTAATTGGAGATAATCCATATTTTGTGAACAAGTATTTGGACACACTCAAAATGTTGTTCATTACATTTTGTATTTAACGATGAAAAAATAATAAATATACATTTTTCATAGCAAAACATCAACATTCTAATGAATATCATTCTTTAAAGTTGATATTCGTTTATTAATATTACAAATATCCACACTCTCCTGGTCATTTATCGTTCACTTTGTGTAATACCACTTTTATAAAACTGGTATTACACAATGTGAACGATGAGTAATAAGGAGAGTGTTGCATTACCATACCACAATGTTAACAATGCTTTTAGTATACAAAATACAAATATCTACATTTGGATACGTATATCAATTAAAGCGAATGATTGTTTTTTGGCAATATTTTGAGTGTGTCAACTACCAGTGAATACACATGCACTAGAGACCATGATCCTGACAAAAAGAAACGCATAAAAGATCAATTGCACACAGCGATCTATGGAAAGATCTATGCTTGGTTGAGAGATAAAAGAAATATGGAAATGAACCAGAATAGCGGATATCATGGATCGCGTACCAAGACTCAAGTGGCAATGGGCGGGACATGTTGCAAGACAGGACCCTATAAGATAGGCCCCTAAAATCTTTACATAGAGACCTTGGGAGAATAAAAGAGGCGTTCAAAGACCTCAAAAAATATGGGCTGACGACTTACCCGCTGTGGGGGGTAAAAATTGTCCGCAAGCAGTAACAGACCGAAAAAATGGAAGGATACGGAACAGACCTATATCCAGCAGTAGAGGACAGAAGGCTAAAGAAGAATGAGAACGTGCAAAGTTCTCGAAACTAGTCTTGTTTACCTTAATAAATTCAAATACTGGCCTTACACAAGTCTTTCATTTTTATATTCAAATCATTGTGTATTCCGCAAAGTTAATGCCATATTTATAAAAAAAGTCATATTTTGTATATTAAAAGCATTGATTTCTTGTGGTATGGTAATATGAATGATTTTCCGAAAGCGGTAGTCACGAATAAGTGTTTGTAAAAGTGGTATTACACAAAGTGAACAATGGCTGATAAGGAGTGTTTTATATTTATCAAGTTTCGTTGGTTAGGAAATGGGTTCAAAAATAATTTGTGTCGTTAATGGCTACTTAAGCCCTGTGAAAATATTCGTCGATCCATTACGTTCCCAGTGCCCGAAGTGGGTGCCGGGGCTGTGAGCTGCGAGGCGATGTAGCGTGCTGCAAATGCGTACGCCAGTTGATGAAGTGTCACTTCATCAATTCACATCGCGATCAATCTAATGGAAATGCGCGCAGTGCGAGACGGGAGGATCCTGGATGCGGGAATATCGCTTTGGGCCATTCCACGACCACGGCCACCGAGAAATATTGAACACAATGAACTTTTTATAAGCTGTACTTTATCCTGCCTAAGCAGACCTTAAAGATAATGTACTGTTCTTTAGTAGAATCCATATTGAGATATGGAATTAAGTCTTGCGGACATTCGACGAAAACAAATTTAAAAAATCGTTCAAAATCTGCATTATTCCATAATCAAAAAAAATTGTGCCCAGTCATATACTAACCCAGTTAACTAACTCCGGTTTTAACGATTAAAAACTCATCAACTTAAGCTTTGCAGAATTAAATTCAAATATCTACTATGTACTATAGGAAAATATATCCTCCTAATGTACCTACATCTTTCTTTGGTGTTAAAGAAAGATGTAAGCACACTAAAAACAGCCGATATGCATATACTTATGCGACACGTCATGAAAAGTTTAAAAAAATGCAATCAAAACGATTAAAATTAACATTGCATTGTAACCGCACGCAACGGTGCATATGACACTACATAGCATCGCCGTAGTGTTAATTACATGAAAGCAAGGTGACCAGTCCTCCACTTCAGGTACCAATCCTGAGTAGTTTCAATAAATATCATTGTGAAAAATCACGTACATTTATTTTGACCCCCCTGGGAATCGTACCCGAGACCTCCAGCATGGTAACCAAATGCGCTGACCACTACTTTACAGAGGGAGACAAAACATCAATATCCATAAATATTCTCTTTTAACAAATCGTACCCAATAGAATTTTATTATTTTTATTTTACGCTTTACTTGGTAAATACCACTATAATATGATACAGCGGTATTTACCAAATAAAACTTGAATAAAATATGGATAGATTTTTACCAGATTTCTGCCGAAACAATTAATGTATTTTTTTATAAAATTATAAAAGAAAAACACTTTTTTTTTTTTACCACTTGAGATTATTTTATTATAACGATAAGTTTCAGAAGCTATACTTCCATCTTCAGGTCTAATTATAAACATAGTTTATATTTAGACCTGAAGATAGAAACATCCCGAAACTAGTCGTTATAATAAAATAAACAAAAGTGTTAAAAAACGAGTGTTTTTCTTTTACGATTTAATCATTTCTTACCACAAAGTGAATGCCGAAAGAATAAATAGAAAGTATTATATATTGCGATTATACGCTGTGGGGTTTGTATTGAATGCCTCGCTTTCCTCTTTCCATATCTCATATGAAACGTTTTTACGCTCGAGAAAACGGATTCCCAATAACAACGACGTCAATTTTTATAAACACAAAATACAAAACAACCGATTAACCTTAATCTCCGATTAAAAGCCTTACATTTTCTTAACTCAAACCGAGGACAGTATTAAACTAGGTTTTGCTTAAGAGGGTTGCTATCTAAATTATTTTCATAATACACATACATGATATTTCACCCATGTGACACGAAGTCAATAAATTATTACTGAAACTTACTCCTTTGAAACCTTTTTTTTAGCATTTCTGCTAATTCAAACAATTACTTAATGGATTTTGGAAACAAAGGGATTTGTGTTGATCTATTGTGATGACTTTCTAGTCAATCATGAATTCAAGATTATACCTATATTTATTTGGCATCAACTTTGTTGATTAACATGATGTTTAAGTATAAAAATAAAACAATTATATAGAATACCACTTTTTTAGTTAATTAATGTAAACACAACTAGTTTCGAGAAATACAGATGCTTTCGAAACTTGTTTCAAGTAAAACAAGTATGTAAATACAAATAGTCGTGTTTACATTAATAAACTAAAAAAAAGTGGTGTTATACAAAAGTATGTTTTATTTTTATATTTTGAGTCAAAATATTATTTTATCTCAACGAAGAAAGAGAAGTCTATTTGAAGTGAATATATGCAAATCTAGGAATTCACAGAACGTAGGCCTATCATTGGCCTGTTTAAGTGATGACTTTATACACTGTGTAACATTCACCATATGAAGTTTGTTTAAATGCTTCAATTTAAAAGATCAGATCCGTTCAACTTCGTTGGCGACATCTATAGTTAAATTAGTAAAAATATATATTTGCAGAAACCTGCATGAAATGTATGTATATAAGATTCTTTCTCGAATTAATTTACGTACTAGGAGATGCGTGAAAACATAATCATAATCAGACAAATTAGCAGACTAAGAGCGCTTGTGCACTACACGGAATTTTACCGTCCGGCAGTCCGGTTTAAAAAAATAAAAGTAACTACGACAGTTTAGCGAATTTACGCGCACCGTGATCACGCACGATCAAGCGTACCGATCCGAAGAAAGACGGCCAAAAACACAAGCCAATCCAAGCCAATCATCCGTTGTATCATGCTAACCGGACTGCCGGACGGTGAAATTCCGTGTAGTGTACAAACGCACTAACAGTAGAAAGTAGCGAGTCGAGAAGAGTCTAGGAGATATTAATGCTACTTGGATATAATTAAAAATAAAATATAACCGTACCATGACATGTGTTATGTTAACATATGTTATTATGTATAATACGCTACTGTTTTTGTGTTTTAAATAAAAATATAATGAACAGACAATGCTAAGTCAAAATAGCATTACATTAAAAATAAAACGTTCATTATGAACAACGTATTATAATAATTCATCACAATACAATATAAACCTCAGATTTATATTTAAATAAGACGACCATTTTTTTAGCGTTGCACATAAAATAATCGCTGCAAGTCTCGTAACCTTAATCATATATCCCGAAATGAGAAATGGAAATTACTCATCGGGAATATTATATGATATATGTATTTACATGACTCATGTATGTGATATGTTTTGTTATAAATAATTTTATTTAAAAAAATCACTTTTTCTTTTCTCACCGAGATTTAAGTCTACCGGTTTCTTCGTCAAGATAATCACTACACCAATATGAAAACATTTTGCAAACAGCTTGCATTGTTTGCATACCGGTGTAGTAATTGTCCTGACGAAGAGATGGAAACGTTTCATAATCAGTTAGTTAAGTGGCTATACACAAATAATACTAACATTTTTATAAAAAATAAACAATATAAAAGATAACTAACCACAAAGTGCCTTAAATATCCGAAATATTCTAGTACACAACCATGATACACGATTTACACACAACGAAGGTTTGATAGTCCCAAGGATTAACAGTAAATATGGAAGTCGAATACTGCAATATAACATTTTTAATTTGTTGCCGACGGAGGTTAGAGGTCAAAACCTAAGACAAAATAACAAAGACAAAATAAAGGAATGGGTAAATGATCAAGAGTTAATTCTAAGAAAATTGTAAAAATGTTTCTATTCTTAATTTTCTCTCTCTGATTTGTGTATACATTATAGTAAATGGATGAAAACAATAAAAAAATTATGTAAAAAGAACTCCATCGACAAGACACACAAGGTGGCTTTGTGGGCCTTTGCAAAAAATATTTTTAATTTGTTTATAATTGTTCTTTAAATATATGTATACTATTTATGTTAATAAAAAATGAAAATAAACAAAATAAAATTATCAATTATTTTGATTTTGACAACTTACCATGGGTTTGAAAGAATATGGTCCGAAATAATATATTTGTCCGCCTCCGTAGTGTAATAGTCAGCACGCTCGACTACCGTTCTGGAAGTCCCGGGTTCGATTCCCAAGGGGGGGTCAAATAAATATTAGTGATTTTTTTCACTCTAATATTTATTCAATATTACCCTGGACTGGTACCTGGAGCGGAGGGCTTATCACCTTTCCTTCATGTGTTAACGATCAAGGTAACACTGCGTTTGTATGATGCAGTGCCCTATGCACCATTGGGGTGCGGATAAGGGTTTGAATTTTCAATGAAAAAAGATTATGGATGTCTGTGTATTTACAGTGCTTTTGACCTTTCCACACATTTGGTCACTTTACACACGTGTAACATTCACCATTCTACCCATGATTGACATCCACACTACTCAATTTATTGCATTTTTACTAAATTTTTATTGTTGTAAATAAATATTAATTAAACTGTGAAATAATTTTAAAACTATACCCAAAACACTTGCTCGGCTCACAGGAAAGGCAAGACGCTTACATTTGGCAACCGGTGATGTCATACTTTGGGCAATACAATGAAATAATGCAACAACATTTAATTGTGTAATTGCTACTTCACCGACACAGTACTCGCGTTGTTTAAATTTCGGTCGTAAACCTATGTACGTAAATTCTTACAATGTACTATAAAATATGAATCGATGCTGTGATCAAAATGTGTATGTAAAATAGATAATGTGCAATTTGCCAATGAAGGCAAAATAAAGGCTTGGGTAAATGATCAATGTCCGCCTCCGTGGTGTAATGGTCAGCGTGTTTAGCTGCCGTGCTGGAGGTCCCGGGTTCGATTCCCATGGGGGATGAAAATAAATATTAGTTATTTTACATTGTAATATTTATTTAATATTACCCTGGACTGGTTCCTGATGCGCAAGAGTGATCACCTTGCCTTCATGTAAGTGATGATCAAGATAACACTGCGTCAATACGATGCAGTGCCCTATGCACCATTGGGTGTGGATAAGGGTTATAAGTAAGTAAATAAAATGATCAAGAGTTAGTTCATGGAATTTTTTTTTTTAAATTCTCTATTTTTTGTGTGTATATTAGGTTAAAATAGATTAAAAAAATAATAAAAAACGCATGTCAAAAGAACTCCACCGACAAGACACACAAGGTGGCTTTGTGGGTCTCCGCTAAATACTTTAAATTTACATTTAGATTCAAGTTCCGTACTCATGTTTTTTGGTGGAACTGCATTTTATATAATATACCAACAACTATATAGTTTTTGCACTGTTGTTTTATTTGACTAGTGACCGGGTTTCGTCGCTACCGACGTCATCATACTGTTTTATTTTTCAAATAATTTACGTATCGTAGTCGTACAGGAGAAAGTGACCAACTAACAAAACGTAATATATTCAGAAGGGTCATTTAAGTCACTTTTGCTTTGCAAAAAAATAAACATCAATGCAGCTAGTCTATTTTAACAAGTCAATATATTATACTTCCAAGTAGAAAATCGCTTTGGGATTTTTTCACGGCAATATTAAGCTAGTAAGATAACAAATATTATTATTTTTTTTTTTGACATCTCATCGAAGATGAAGAAGAATATGGAAGTCTGGGCATTTACGGGGCTGACGACCGTCATCGGCTGGTTTAAGTGATCACTTTACACACGTGTAACATTCACCAATTCTACCCATTATTGACAACCACACTACTCAAATTATTGGAAGTTCTTTATATATGAACCAATATAGAAACCTTGTTGTTGAATCACTAGAACTTCACTAGAGACATCTATTGGTGAGATGTAAAGAAGCTTTTTATTAAGCAGAAACTCTTATATTATATTATAATGTAATTGGAGATAATCCAGATTTTGTGAACAAGTATTTGGACACACTCAAAATGTTGTAGATATCAAATAGTTAATAATCACGTTTTTGTAAAAAAAAATGCACTTGGTCACTTTCTCCTGTATGACTACGATATGATTATGACCATGGCGTATGAATGTAAAAATAATAATAAATGCATAGAAATTTCCATTTTTCTAAGTACTCACATCCTTCTTTGTAATTGAACAAATTTCCTCATATTAAATTTCTATACAGTATCTTCAATGCAGAATTTTCAACAAGGCTTCCAACGTTTAATATGCAATATTACAAAATGCACTTAAAATTACAGTGCTTCATGGCTCTCTTCAATGTCGCAATTATTTGAAAAAATGTTTATTACAACAGCTGTACCTGAATACAGAATGCAATATATTATTCAATTTAAACATAATACTTTTGTACATATTTATTATTATAATATGCATCTCGGAATTGGGTGAATGTAATTCTCAAAATACTGACTAAATTAAAATTCATACTGTTTTTAATGAAATTCAACGCAAACATTTGTGTTGTATTGTAAATACATAAATGTGTTTGTGCATTCTTATGAAAAACTCTTATTTAAAATTTATTAATTTTTTTAACTACCTAGTCATGACGTCGCTTCACGCAGGGTTAGGCAGAGGTATTAAAACGCCACACCAACCTGTCTTTGCAAACAACTTTGCTTCAACTTTTTTAGTGTGTCCAAACACCTGTTCACAAATCTGGATTATCTCCAATTATATGAGTTATTTATTTTATTATGTTTTTACATCTCAACATAGATGAAGAAGAATATAGAAGTCTGGGCATTTATACCATCCTATGATGGTCGTACGCCCCATAAATGCCCAGACTTCCATATGTTGAGATGTCAATAAATATTCTTTACTTCTTTCATATGCACGCATCTCTTCATACATACCCGCTGATTTCTCCGACTCCTGACCTGACCAATTTAAAGTATATGTATAACTCTAACCACTGGACCACAACCCGACATACCTACATAACTACCTTCGCTTCGTTAATATGTTTTACTATTTTTATTACATTTAAGTTTTGTGCTGACATTTCATGGTGGAATTGCATTTTAAACAATAATAACAACTATTTAGTTTTTTTCTCGTATATTATATTTCACCAGTGACCAGGTTTAGTCATTACCGACATCGTCAAATTGGTCGATGTTGGTAACGACTAAACCCAGTCACTGGTCGAATGAAATGTATATGTAAAAAACTCTACATATTTATTCATTGATTTGGCCTTAGAACTCCATTTGAATTTATGTTTTAATTGTTAAATCAACACATATTTTTTTAATTGTATTTTTTTGTTAAAAAACACATAAAAAAAATAATGTGACAATTGTTTCACGTAGTTATGGTATTTTCAAACGAATGTTGACATTCGTTTCAAAATGCCATATAAATAGGCAAAACAATTGTCACAATATTAATTTTTATGTGTTTATCAACAGTAAAATACAACTCAGTAGACTCTGTGTTTAAAAAATAAGTAAAATCTGTGTTTGATTTAATAATTAATACATAAACTATATACTTAGTATTATTTTTTGACATGTCATCAAAGATGAAGAAGAATATTTATGCGGCATTTACAGGGCTGACGACCATCATAAGCTGGTTTAAGTGATCACTTTACACACGTGTAACATTCACCAATTCTACCCATTATTGACAACCACACTATTCAAATTCTTGGAAGTTCCATGAACCAATTTAGAAACCTTGTTCTTGAATCACTAGAACTTCATTAGAGACATCTATTGGTGAGATGTAAAGAAGCTTTTTACTAAGCAGAAACTCTTATATTAGTATGTGCGGTCCAAATCCTGGATTATAATCACACACATGAGAAACGCCAGAAAATACCATATTCATTTTTATTATTTAAGCTTACAATTCGACCAGATAATTTATTTTCAACATTTTGAGTGTGTCCAAATACTTATTCACAAAATCTGGATTATCTCCAATTATAGGAGCTATTTTCATATTATTTTTTGACATGTCAAAAATATATACTTAGTTGTTTTATTATATAATCTGTTGATAAATGAATTAGCCCGGTTTTCTCATGTTCCATCGAATATCTACCTAAATAAGTACTGTGAGTACAAACTTCTGCTAATCTTGGTTCCTTACAAACAAACCAGTAATTCTTTGTAATTGAAAGATTTCCCATGCTGGTATTAATTGATTAACCGCTATTAAAGCCCACTTCAACATTGTTTTTGTATACTTATGTTTTATATTTGAAGATACACACAAGTATCTACTCGTTTCATTTATAAGTTAACGATAATTAACGATACGCACTGCTAATGCTTTTGTTCAATTAATTTTAATATAATTTTTTTTGGGAGAATTATTTGTGTTTTTATTATTTACAAAAATACTTCAATTTCATACTTTTTCAATTTCAATTTCAATAGATTTATATTATCCACTGACACTTCGTGATGGAATTGCATTTTTAATTTATTATTAGATTAAAACCAATATTTTTAGCTTTTCCACTTTTTTATTTGACCAGCGACCGGGTTTCGTCGTTACCGACATTCTGTACCAGTCTGATGATGTCGGTAACGACGAAACCCGGTCGCTGGTCAAATAAAAAAGTGGAAAAGCTTGAAATATTGGTTTTAATCTAATAATAAATTAATTTCAATTTCAATTTAATTTATTCAATAATTAATATATATATTACAAACAAACATTTAAGGCGTATACATTAAAAAAATAAAACAAATTAAAAATTACACAAGAAGACTCTTGTTAAATGTGTAGAAGAATCTCGCTTCGGAAAACTCCTTCGGACACATGGAACAGATCAATATCCAATGTGATATTGTTCAACATAGCGGTAGCTCTTCCTACAGGCATAACCATCGGCAGGTTGGTCCTGTGTATAGGAATCTGAAACAATCTATGCCGACGCTGTCTTAGGTAACTATCGGGAACATACAGACCAATGCTCCCGATAATTTCAGGATTATCGATCATACCGCGCAACAATCGATAAAAATGCGTAATCAAATACGCATTCCTTCTATACGCATTCATTCATACTATTTATGTGAACCTAAAAAAAAACTAACTAACTAACCATCACGCTGCTTCCCCGCAGGGGTAGGCAGAGAGAATAGAGCGCCACACCACTCTGTCCTTGCAAACATTCTTCGCCTCTTCCATGTTCATGCATCTCCTCATACATACCCGCCGATTGTTACGACTCCTAACCTGACCACTTTCAACTATTTGGCATACCTGATCGTGCCATGTTTTTCTCGGTCTTCCTCTGCTTCTTTTCCCAATTACATTCGCCACATAAATTTGTTTTACCGTTCTTTCCTCACTCATTCGTTCTACATGTCCAAACCATCTCAACACACCTTTCTTAATTTTATCGATAATGCTTATCTCAGCTTTGCATTCTTTCCTTATTTCACTATTCGCACATCTATCATACATCGTTTTTTCGCACATTCTTCTGAGAGATCGCATTTCGCCTGCATTCAGTCTACTTTAATAATATAATCTACTTTAATAGATATCAAATTGTGGTAGAGTGGGTTCGAACCGAGAAACTCTGACACAAGAGTCCGCGACACTAACCACGGGACCACAACCCGACAAAAATTATCTATTCTAGTATTATCGATTGGGTACTTTTCCTTTCAATGTCATGTCCCCTTATGGTTCCATACGATTCGAGAGTAGGTTAAACGAAGGTAAAATAATCCATACTCGTTATTATCTACAGCGTTACACCCACGTCGCGAAGTGACGTAGTATCCGAGGTAGACTTTTTGTCGTGATGGTCAATTATTAAAACACGAATTTGATGGTAAATATGAGTCAAATCGGTCAAGGTTTCTAGGCTGAATGGAAGACCAAATCGATGTTTCGTATAAAAATTATCTGATCGAATGTAATGAGATGGCCTACACAGCAATAATCAATTTTAACATAAAAATGAAAATGTTTTTTAGTCACAATATTTTAGGTGTGTTCGAATCATTGTTCACAAATTCTGGGTATGTTCCACTTAAGGTGAATATTTGTGTCTCTTCTCCGTCTTATTCCTCATTGCTGAGGGTTGTGACCCTTGCAGAAGCAATGACTCTTCTCCAGTTATCCCTTGACTGCGCTGCACGTAGCGCTCCAACCACTGAGGTGCCTGCTGCTGCCTTAATTTGATCGGTCCATCGTGTAGGGGATCTTCCTCTCCCTCTCTTTCCCTCCAGGCTACCGATCACAACTAGTCGTTCCAGGCTATCCTCGTTGCCACGCGCAACGAGTCCAAAGGACTGGAGAATCCGTCGGGTACAGAAATTGGCCAGAGTCAAGCCATTCAAGCGTAGTTCCTGGCGAATGGTATAATAATGTTTAAAAATATTATATTTAATAATATATTAATATATTTAATATATTATATTTAATAATATTTGTGTAAATAATAAAAACACAAATATTTCTCTTTTTTAATAAAAAATAAATAAATAAAATGTGCGGTAAAACGATATTACGAGTATCTATCATATATTATTTTACATTTTAATAATAAATAATAATAAACCCCTTATTCGCACCCAAATGGTGCATAGGGCACTGCATTATATAAACGCAGTGTTATCTTGATCGTTAACACACGAAGGAAAGGTGATCAGCCCTCCGCTTCAGGTACCAGTCCAGGGTAATATTGAGTAAACATTAGAGTGAAAAAAATCACTTATATTTATTAGACCTCCCTCTGGGAATCGAACCCGGGACCTCCAGAACGGTAGCCGAGCGCGCTGACCATTACACTACGGAGGCGGACAGATTTTACATTATACGATACATAATTATGTATGGAAGCGAAGCACGGAGTTAGCAAAACAAGGACGAAAACAGTTTGAATGCCGTCGTTTGAATGCGATCCCTCAGACGAATATGCGGCAAAACGATGTATGACATGTGTTCGAATGGTGAAATAAGAAAAGAATGCAAGGTCCAACACCTGGATTGTTTTCACATAAGTACTTGAGAAATGCTTGAAAACATCATTTTCAATTTTTATTGTAGCTTATAATTTGAACAGTTAATTTATTTACAACATTTTTAATGTGTCCAAAAAAAGTCAGAGTCGCAAGAAATGAACTTTTATGTGTTATCGCTTTAGGTTTCCATTGTAATATTACCACTGAAGTAGTCAGCTATAGAAGCTATAAATAAATTATCCGTTTACCATAGGAGACCTCTTGCATGACCTAACAAGGCGATGTTGACGTATGTGCTCCAACACCACTCATACACACTGTCTACAGACGTGCTTACCGCTTACCGCTTACCATACAATCATGCTAGCATGTACCGGGTCGCAATACAATCTAGCCTCTTTCTCATATCTGCTGCGCGGTTAGTACCTGTTCATTCAATATTACCATACGGCGAACGTCAAACTGTGTGCAGGATATAAAAAAAATGTAGCACATAAAACTACCACATTGTTCCGCAAAGTGTGTGCCGCGGCACACTTGTGTACCGTGGTGATTAGTTGGTGTGCCGCACACATGCCGTAAGTATAGTTTTGTGAAAATAACAGATTTGCTCCAAATTTTGATTGTTTAAGTAGGTGCTTAGTTAAGTAGGCTCGCATTCGCATATAACATTATGTTTTTTTTGTTTTTTTTTAATTTAATTTTTATTTACATTTATTTTTCAAAAATACATTTTTTCCATTTTTTAATTAAATGCACTATGGCTCTTTAGGCATAGCCTGTGTTGAGCCGAAAGACTTACATGTTGGTAGAATATATATTTTTTTGAATTACTAGATTTTATACATTACATACAATAGAGAAAAAATATCAATTTACAGTTGAAAGGTTTTACAATAAATTAATTACAACTGGACTTTAATTATGCTCTTTCCGCCTTGTCCCTACCAACGAGAAGCAACCATCGAGGGACACTGTTCTTAAAAACGTGTTACCATAGTATGGCAAATATGCAATTTTTTTAATTAGGTAGGTGTACCTTGAACAGAAATAGTTGGCTTAATATATGGTATAATAAATATTGAGTGGAAAAACACTCATATTTATTTTGACTGCTCTGAGAATCGAACCCAGGAACTTCGACACAGTCAGACAGGTATTTTTTGTTTGAAAGCAGACAGGTTACAAGCATGGCGTATTCATTTTGTCAATATTTAAACTCATTTTCCAGTTACACACATGAAAAATATTGTTATATACCGTAGAACGGGGCTACTTGAACTTTGATGTGTTACTTGAGCCCAGTACAGAAAATAAATTAATATGTACTTGGCCTACAATAATGAACGTGTCGACATGATTCGTTGTTTCCCTGACAGGTGACACTTATTGTCACGATACTTCGATCGATACCACGATCTTTTTTTTTTGTACTGGGCTCAAGTAACACATCAAAGTTCAAATAGCCCCGTTCTACGGTACTAAACCTGTTTTTCGATACAGATATTATACATCATATGTATGGAATTTTTCTGTAGGAACTCTTTCCCTAATACAACATCTATTTTTTTATGACTTCTTTATGTTTCTCGACATTGTATTGCTAACGACATTTATTGTCATTTTGTGCTGTGTTTCACATATTTTTATGTCCACCTTTTAGCTCGATACATATGACAGTGTGTAGTAAACAGTTGAAGTACCGCTGGTATAGCCGTGACCGTCCGAAGGTCGAGTGTGACTAATGCCGACGTCTCGGAGACGTTCTCGAGAAACAAAATCTGATGAGAAGAGTACTAAAGTGCCGTATTCAGATTTATTGACTTTGCGATACTATTTTTTTTAATATGCTTTATATTTTTGAAATATAAAAATATAATACTCGTATAAGACCACTTTGATATGAATTTGAATTGATTTATGTAAACTTGGCTAGTTTTGAAAACTACAGGTGAAAATACAAAGCACAAAATATAAATTGTGTGAATGTGTGTATAGATGTATATTAATATATGTAAATAAATATATATATATATATATATATATATATATATATATATATATATATATATATATATATATATATATATATATATATATATATATATATATATATATATATATATATATATATATATATATATATATATACATATATATATATATATATAAATACATATATACATATCGTCTGCCTCCGAAGTGTAGTGGTAAGCGCGTCTGGCTACCGTGTCGGAGGTTCCAGGTTCGATTCCCACGGAGTTCAAAATAAATAAACATGATTTATTTGTTTATTAATTGGAAAACGAACAGAATTTTTACCAAAAATAACATAATATAATAAAATGAAAAAAATAACATTCCAATAAGAGGTTTTTACTTAGTAATCTAAGAATAAAAATAAACAGTATTGTCCTTATAAAAAGTGTAGTCCTTATTTAATAAAATAAGGACTTTACTTTTTTTCAAATTTATTTTATTTGCCATAATTAACCATCATGTCGCTTCCCAGTAAAGGTAGGCAGATAGAATGGACCGTTTACTAATCTGTCGTAGCAAACAATCTTCGCTTCCTCCACTTTCATGCATCTCCTTATACATACCCGCCGATTCCGACTCCTGACCTGACCACATTCAAGTATGTACTTTGAATACTTGATCATATACTTACAAATATTGATAAATGTTTTTACTAAAAAATTCCTACAAACACATTTGCTTAATTAATATGTGATGTGATCCCATCTGCTTGCGTACAAACATTTTGTTTTGTTTGATGTTTGATTGTTATTGTCACACATATCGCTCACTCCTTTCAACAACGTCATAAATCGAAAAACTTGATTTTTCTGGAGATCGTTTTTAAAGTTTAAAAATACAATCAAATGTATTAAAAATAAATATCAACCCACTTTTTGAACTTTTTACTGTGCAACTAATCTTTTTAGGTAAATCCTGAAGGTTTTTTCTCCATTTGAAAAATATTTAGTATATTTATAAAAATAACTAAACAATACATTTTCTTCAAAATGCAAAAACAACTTTTTCTACCCTGTAGCGGGTAAATATTTAGTTAAAAATATGCCGCTTTTGCTGGGATTAAGTACATTTTCTAGGCATACTGAAAACATGCACAACTGAAAATTGACGATTTTTGATATATGACGTTGTTGAAAGGAGTGAGCGATTTATTTTTTTACAAAGTTATACCGTCTTTATCATCCCTCCGTATCAAAAGAATGAAATTCAAACAGCTGTCATTGAATCAATAATGTCACAGAGGATATATCCTTTTGTTTATTGACGATCAATTATTTTCCTGAATATCCCGAATTTCTGAAAAATCGGGATCCGTTTCGGAGAGACAAATACTTGCGAAGGATTAGCAAATAAGAAAAACGAACCAAATAATATTTACAGATCTATTTGTCTTTTTTATCCCTTTTTCGCATTTTTTCCTCCCCAATTTTTTATTTTATATGTTTATTTACTGAAAAAAATATAAAAGCAATTTTTTGAGAAGATAAAATTTAATAATTTATTTATTTAATTTATTTTTTTTACATTCATCAGCAATTTACCGATTCAAATATAGTCTCGCCTAAAGCTAATAATAAATTAATATATTTTTTAATAATAAAAAAATATACATTATATACGATAAAAATATTCACAACATTTTTATTGTGTCACAAATCTGGGTTTCTTCACTTGGAAGTTTTATATTAACATCTCAGATTGACAAGAAGATATGTTCATATGAAAATAAGTGCTAAATTGAAAGAAAGAAAACCTGATTTGTGAAATAGTATTTAAGTATACACACTTAAAATTTTGAGAATAAAAGACTGTTCAAATAAAAAGCTTCATAAACAAATCATGTTTTCAGGCATCTTTTAGTGTGTGAAAAAAAATCGGATAGAATCTTGCATTTAAAAAAGTGGGTCTCTGCTAAATAAATGCTTACTTAAATCAGCCATAGATGCTGCCAAAAACTCGTCAATTACACGAAATAGAAAAGAAGAAAAAATATGAAAGAACTTGTCAATTAAACGATTTATATGAGTTTCGAAATTTGAATAGTGTGGTTGTCAATCATGAGTAGAATAAATTCATGGGTTGAATGATAAATGTCACACGTGTATAAAGTGATCACCTTAACCAGCCTTGACAGGTCGTTAACCCAAATACGCAGACTTTCATATTCTATGTTGAGATATCAATCTAATTAAAATATTTTCATGTGTTTTTCAAATTTTATGTACCGTAGAACGGAGCTACTTGAACTTTGATGTGTTACTTGAGCCCAGTACAAAGAAAATTAAATCTGTATTTGGTCTACAATAATGAACATATCGACATAATTCATTGTTTCCCTGACACGTGACATTTGTTGCCACGATACTTCGATCGATACCACGATCAAAATATTTTTATTGTACTGAGCTCAAGTAACACATCAAAGTTCAAGTAACCCCGTTCTACGGTAAATGATTTAGTGCAATTGTGAACATTGTTCATTTATGTACGCAAAACCTCATTTCTGGTTTTGTTGTATGTTAGCAACCTAATGCTGTCATCGGACCGGACTCGCCTCACTCCGTGACTCACTCGAACACGCCGTGATTACGTCACAACTTTTGTTTTTAGAACACTCCACTGGTTTTTTATATTTTGTTTTTCCATTTCAAGCACTCTTCAACTCCATTTAACCCCCTGCCGACGAATTATATGACCATAAAAAATATTTGCGAGATGATTCCGGCGTATAACTTCTCTTTTATTTAAGAATTTTTTAGATTCCTATGAAACATCTCGCATTTGAGCCAGCTCTATCTACGAAACAACGTTTAATATTTTTATATAAAAAATAAGATAAATCGTATCGCATAATACAAATAAATACACAATTAGACCTATAATTTTTTTTTTAATAAAAAAAAATATTTATATATTTATATATATATATATATATATATATATATATATATATATATATATATATATATATATATATATATATATATATATATATATATATATATATATATATATATATATATATAAATATATATATATATATATATATATATATATATATATATATATATATATATATATATATATATATATATATATATATATATATATATATATATATATATATATATATATATATATATATATATATATACATATATATATATATATATATATATATATATATATATATATATATATATATATATATATATATATATATATATATATGTATATATATATATATTTATATATATATATATATATATATATATATATATATATATATATATATATATATATATAAATATATATAAATCGTATCGCATAATACAAATAAATACTTGTTGTCCTCATTCCTCTTCCAACTCACCGCCATCCGCTACGTTCCAACCACTGATGAACTTGTGGTAGCGTTGATTTGGTCAGTCTATCTAGCAAGGATCTTCCTCTTCTACTGCATTCGACCCCTCCTATGACCATTAGCTTTATAGGCTGTTCATCGTTTCTTCTGGCAACATGTCTGAAAAACTCGTCTTAAAACTCGTCACACTAAGGAAAGTCTGTCATCTATTTTATATTCAGAAATATGAATGAACAATAAATTCAGAGTGAAATATTGTAGTCTGGGTTTTAACAGGCCTTTTGCTCTGTTGTTGTTTGGTTCAAGTGATAAAGTTATTAATAAATTAATTGTTATTTCATTCCAGGTAAGCATCTTTGCATACATCATTACCTTCGTAAGGTCGCGATCACCAACAACCGTCAAGCCTTTAGCTAAGAAGGTGGTGGCGTCGTTGGTGACGCCTCGCTGGTTATACTCTCCATAACTCTGCCGCTCGCTTGACATATGAACGACGATGTTAATGATAACATAATAACGGTAAGTTACGTATTTGTTATTGTGTTCAACTCGTGAATTGAACAATCAGTAATTTATACGACGTTTTCAGTACATAGAATTTTTAAAAACGTTGTTTTATTTGATCATTTAGTACTTTAAATATCTTTATAACTAACAAACTACTACGCCGCTTCCCCGCAAAGGTAGGCAGAGACAATAGAACGCCACACCAATCAGTATTTTCAATCAATCTTCACTTCTTCCACAATTATGCATTACCTCATACATACCCGCCGATTGTTCTGACTGCTGACCTAACCATTTTCAAGTATTTGAAATACTTGATAATGTCAAGTTTTTCCCGGTGTTCTTCAGCTTTAATTGCGACTACATTTACCTCATAAATTTGTTTTAATAATATTTATTTACTCATTCGATTCACATGCTAAATCCATCTCAACATACTTTTCTTAATGTATCGATGATGCTTATCTCAACCTTGCATTATTTTCTTATATCAATCACCATATACATATGTTAGAATTGTGTTACTTTTATAAAAAATGAGTTCTTTTTAAATGCATATTATAAGAGGTGTCATTTTAATAAAAAAAAATTGACGTACAGTAAATGAAGGGTTAACATGTACTCTCGGCCAACACTTCAAGTGAAAAGAAGAGAATTGAATGTGTCATATAAATAGGAGTCATAATAAAAAAGGTTGGATTCTGATTCGCAAGCCTTAAAAAACAAAGCTTTAAAAAAAATTAAAATGTCAAAAAATAAATATTTACCTATAATTTTCTTTGAATAAATATTCCTTTTTTTATTGGCAGCCAATTTGTTGGCGACATTTCAATATTTTACGAAAGTGCAGATATGCATTTTAGCCATTTTTATTATTACAATGTCACATTTAACCTAAAACACTAAATTATCAGCAGTTTTAATTTATGTATTAATTTTAAATCAAATACAGATTTTTTCAGTCTACTAAATTGTATTTTATTAACAAAAACGCATAAAAAAAACATATTGTTACAATTGGTTCGCCTTGTTGGGGCATTATCAAACGAATGTGAAGATCAAATGGACTACGGTCCTTATGTAGCTATACAATTCTAAGTGACAGTTTTAACAAACATGTGCAGCAATAATGCCCTAACAAGGCAAAACAATTGTCACAATATAAATTTTGAATGTGTTTTTGTTAATAAAATACAATTTAGTAGACTCAAAAAATCTGTGTTTGATTCAAAATAAATACATTAATTGAAATGGAGTTCTACAAATTAAACGCCAAACCAATAAATAAAGCACAGTTTTATATCAATTTACATTTTTTAAAAAGGAATAACCCGCAAAGCCTCTTTAGAGGCTTGCCTTCAGGTAGGATGGTAAGAATAGGGAAGGTAAATGTGAAAAATATGTATTTTTATACAAACACCCAGACCATTTGAAAATAAATCTTTCTTGAATTTATTTTACAACTGGCGGGAATTGAACTAGGTCACGTAAATATTTGTTTTTGCAAAATCTAAAATTTCCTAAAATTAGTCACCGATTTCTTTGAACTTTTGGCATAACGTTGAATATCATAAACCCTGTAAATAGCAATACTTTCGTATTCTTCTTATTTTTTTGGAGAGGTTAAATGTTGAAATAACTCCTAGATTTGGGATTATGTCTTGATCATTTTGATCAGTTTTGCCACAATTATTTGACCGCGACTGTACCCATTTGCACTTTCCTTTAGACAAGATGAATAGTGCCCATATGTGGCTCTAATTGTAACGTATTATCTAACACAAGACGCCGACAGTTTAAAAAAAAAACGGTCAACAGCCTTCCGTGACAACCTGTATTACCGTAAACGTGTGGCACTTCATCTTTCAAATATTTCTTTCACTTTTTATTCTACTTTCAAAATACTTGATACTATCTATACTGATTATAAAACAACACACACACAGAACACTTAATTAAATTTTATTTAATTTAGACGTCTCAACATTTATTTATTTTATTTTATTTTTATTGTTTGGGAATTATACAGCTTGTACATAAAAAATAGTTAATGTAACGTGACATATTTGGGTATGTACAAAGGTTACGACCAGTCGAAGGCTTGTAAAAAATTTATCACTTTGTACACCATTTCACCCATGATTGATAACCATACTTATTTTTTTTTTGAAATGTATATATATATATATATATATATATATATATATATATATATATATATATATATATATATATATATATATATATATATATATATATATATATATATATATATATACATATATATATATATATATATATATATATATATATATATATATATATATATATATATATATATATATATATATATATATATACATATATATGTATATAATTCAAACGTCGTTTCATGTGTGTGTTTGTGGCAGTATCTATGGTTGATTTGATTAACCTTTTTATTTAACAGAGAAAACAAAATCTACACCAATCTGCATAACTTTAATTGATTCGGCAATCACTTTGTGGTAAAATCTATCCTTTTTAATGTTTAACAGTTTTACTTGGTAAATACCACTATATCTTAAAATCTATTATGCCACGTATTTAAATACATTTTAAGAAATGGTGGTATTTACTAAGTAAAACTAATTAAAAATGAATTATCACCTGTTGATAAAACATGTGTAGTTCTATTATTATTGACTCGGCATTAACTTTGTGGAATGACGTGTTGATTTTTGTTTAAATTAAAAACTTGAATATACCACTTTAATGAGTTTTATTTATATATACGACTAGTTTATCTAACCTTTATTTACTAACCTATTTATTTATTAACCCCTAAATATTTTTTATTTGATAGTTTTAATTTTTACCAGAACATGAAAACATGTTTAAGTTTTCGAAAATAGTCGTATATATAAATAAAACTCATTAAAGTGGTATATCAAGTGTTTAATTTAATAAAAATAATATTTAGTTCTCGAAACTAGTCGTGTTCACATTAATAAACCCAAAAAGTGGTATTATACTAAAATTTTATTTTTGTATTTAATATTTGCATAGTGTTAAATTACAATATTCTCATTTTCGATCATCTTGCTTCATTGCATTGAACTTAAGTAGGGTTCAAAGACTGTGAACACATGGCTGACTGCATTCCTGAACTCATCCTAACTGTTCATGACGTCACGCCAGGGTTGTCTTACTTACTAATTTTAATTATTATTCATATAACTAATAACTTACAAACCACCACGTCGCTTCTCCGCAGGGGTAAGCAGAGAGAATATAACGCCACACCACTCTGTCTTTGCAAACTTTCTTTGCCTCTTCCACATTCATGCATCTCTTCATACGTACCCGCCGATTATTCCGACCCCTGACCTGACCACTTTCAAACATTTGAAATACTTGATCATGCCAAGTCAAGTTTTTTTCTGTCTACCTTTGTTACATTTACTGATTTTTTTTTTCATTCATTCGATTCACATCCCCAAACCATGTCAACACTTCATCTTCAAACCCTTATTCGGACCCCAATGGTGCATAGGGCACTGCATCATATAAGCAATGTGTGATCTTGATCGTTAACTCATAAAGGAAAGGTGATCAGCCCTTCGCTTCAGATACCAGCCCAGGGTAATATTAAATAAATATTAGAGTGTAAAATCACTAATATTTATTTTCACCCCCCTCCTGGGAATCGAACCCGGGACCTCCAGCACGGTAGCTTAACACGCTTATCACAACACCACAAAGCGGACATCAACACATGATGTGATGTTAACACACAGCGGATGTCAACACACCTTTCTTAATTTTATCTCTTTTTGTAATTTTGTCTTGCATTCTTTTCTCATATCACCATTCTAACATCTATCATGCATCGTTTTGTCGCACATTCGTCTGAGTAATCGCATAGTATTTCAAATGCTTGATAACGGTCAGGTTAGGAGTCGGAATAATTGACGGATATGCATGAGGAGATGCATGAATGTGGAAGAGGCGAAGATTGTTTGCAAAGACAGATTGGTGTGGAGTTCTATTATCTCTGCCCATACATGCGGGAAAGTGACACGTTTGGTTTCTAAGTTAGTTTTTTTCTTCATATTATGACCATCTGTTACATACAGATAATGCACATTCTTGCACTTCGTTCATTGAATGCACGCTGTATAAATACTGCAATAAATAATGACTCACACCTCCCACTTGGCTCTGTGCTCCTGGGCTGTGATTACATTGAAAAGATAACGTTTTAACTACGTAGTCTGCATATTAGTTTGTTAACAGGTTTATATATATATATATATATATATATATATATATATATATAT
The DNA here is from genome assembly GCF_059751285.1 of Brachycentrus maculatus. Lineage (NCBI taxonomy): Eukaryota > Metazoa > Arthropoda > Insecta > Trichoptera > Brachycentridae > Brachycentrus > Brachycentrus maculatus. The sequence goes on from NW_028280779.1 coordinate 462,242, forward strand.
ATATATATATATATATATATATATATATATATATATATATATATATTGTATATATGTGTGTATATAGCTCACTCCTTTCAACAACGTCATAAATCAAATATCGACAATTTTCAATTGTGCATGTTTTCGGAATGCCCAGAAAATGTACTAAATCCCAGCAAAAGCGGCATATTTTTAACTTTATATTTACCCGCTACAGGGCAGAAAGTATTATTTTTGCATTTTGAAGAAAAGGTATTGTTTCAAATGGAGAAAAAACCTTAAGGTTTTGCCAAAAAGATCTGTTGCACAGTAAAAAAATTAAAAAGTGGCTTGATATTTATTTTTAATATATCTCATTATATTCTTAAACTTTAAAAACGATCGTAATGTTCGTCGTATAATTGACACGTCATATGTGAGATCTCTGCAGTATCTATTGTTAAGTTGTGTTAGCTTTTTATATAGCAGATGCCCCTATTTTTTGCGATGTATGTAAGATTTCACCCAAATCATTTTACATACTAGGAGACGCTTGAAAACATGTTTTTCAACTTTTAATGAGAGCTATGATTTGACCATTATTATAGTAAAAATAACTCCTATCGAGATTTGAGAACAAGTATTTGGACACACTTATAAATTATGTGAATTCAATTTTAATTTTTAATATTTGATAATGCAGGTTTTTTACTTCAATTTTACGTTTTACATTATACCCGTCACTAATTTATACCCGTCACTAATCAAATTGGACGTTTTACAAAACAAATTGGACGTTATATTGTATTTTATAATTATTAAAAAAAATATTTAGTACTATTTCTACATATACCGTCAGTGTGAATACCTTCCCTAAAATTTTATCCTTAAGACTAGCAAGTGCGTTAGTCGTCAAGTTGGGAAGCCTGCGCGGCGCGCTGTCATAGTCTGTGCGCGCGATGTGTACTCATGTTTTCAGACAAGATTTTCAATACTACTTTAAATCATGAATAATACTTAAAAAAACAATAAAACGTCCATTTTGAAGCTAAATACCTGTAATATCTTTGAGAAATAGGATCCCTTATTATAAATTTTCAATTCGTAAAAAAATTCATTCATTGTTACCGCATTTCAATAATGCAATATATCCTATCGGATATGTCCTTCCGGAAATGCGGAACTAAGAAAGTCATCAATCTATCATAGAGCTGATTATAAAAGCTGTAAGGCCGTATCTATCCCATATGGCGTTTAACCTTGATCTGATGTGTTACCTCGGTCAATACTTGTAAAGCTACATAAGGTAGAAAAATACTTATGTATAATACTGGATTCATGATTGGATAACGGATGTGGGTAAATTTAATTGGATTGTATCATTCGGCCAAGTCATCCATGATTGTAAGACTCATGATAGACAAATTACCAAAAAATATTTAATAAACAAATACGGGAAAACCCAAGGAGGAAACATTATTATAAATTTGAAACAGGTGAAAAAACTATTTGAATTTTCAACAGTACCTACCTATACATTTCATTAAGTACTAACAAATAGTACCTACATAAAACAGTTCTACCACCAGATGTCGCATGCGTCGCACAGAATAAAACAAAAGACATCCGATAGAAAAAATAGAATATTCTGAACTGTCAGAATCAGATAGATAGATAGAAAATATTATAAAGATAAATTAACAGTAAACCTTAATTATAAACTTAAATTACAAAGCAACACATTGTTTATTTTATTATTATACACCCACTTTACATATTATTTACACCCAATTTACGAAGGAAAATATTACCACGTTATAAAACGTTATAAGTTTATTTTTCCACCTGGTGATAAAAGCATCTGTAGATCTTAAAATAAGTCGTGGTTATTTTTTTATTTAACATATTACATAATACTACATATAACATAAGCCATTTATATAATATTCCCGATGAGTAATTTCTATTTCTCATTTTGGGACATGGGATTAAGGTTAACAAGACTGGAACACAAATAATAAAGTTACAATTTTTTTTTAAATAACCAAAACTAATAGGTACATGGCGAAATATAAAAACAATAAACAGGTATAATAAATAGGCATAAGAAGCATATTTAAAAGAAATAAATGAGAAAAACATAAGGTGAGAAGCATATTTGAAATAAACAAATGAGAACATATAAAAAATAAAATAAGAAAATATGACTAATCACTACATATATATCTTTCCATAATGTATTTTTCAGATTACTTATCATCACGTTTCCCCACAAAGTTAATGCCAAATCCTTTTTTTTTTTTTTTTTTTTTTTTTTTCTTTATTTAAAATTCTTTTGCATTACATAAATTCAAAAACAAAAAATATTTATAAAAAATAAAAATAAATACAAAAAAAGATCCCACAAAGGCATGGCCTGTGTGTGGGTATACAAAATAAATAGTCATAGTACAGGGTATAAGGGTATAGGTTTCTAAGTATAATTAGTTAATACAAAATACAAAAAACTTAAATTAAATACAAAAAAAAATAAAAATAAAAATACTTGACTCTCAGTGTGCAATTTTTTATTTTATTTTTTTTTTAATTAAAACTTAAACATAAAAAAAGATGACAAAGTAAAAAAGTAAAAAGCTAGCGATCATGTTCTAAATGAAAAAGGAACTTAAATCTGTCTCTTTTATAAATAATCTAAGCAAATTTTTTAATTTACACGAACTTAGGGAATTAACATCTAACAAATAGTCTTTGTGGAATAAGTTGAACAGTTTTGGAGCTATGAAAAATGAGTGTCTTTGCGCAAGTCTGGATTTACAAAAAGGGATTTCTAATAAATTATTAATTCGTTGGCTAGATCTATTATTATTTTTAGGAAATAAATGTTGGCGCAAATAAACATATTTTAGACACTGTCGGCAATAGATTTCTCGTAGCTCCAAAAGTTCGGCTTCCTGAAATAATTGGTTGGAAGGAAAAGTAGAATTTTTTTTAAGCATGATTTTAATAATAAGTTTTTGGACTGTTTCTAAAGGCTTTAAATGAATATTGAATGCTCCCCCCCATCCAATTATTCCATAACAAAGAGAAGACTGTACAAGTGCATGATAGACCATTTTGTTGGTGTTAGGATGGACATAACTTCAATTAAAAACATAATTATTCATTCGGATACTCAAATTGTACTCATTGCTTTGGCAAGCACTTTGTGGTAATTCCATCAATTTTTAGTTTAAATTTCACTTGGTACATATATACCACTTTTTCTTAAAATCTACGCAAATGAGCGTGATAATTGAACACTTGTATAATACCATTTTTTAGTTTATCATTGTCAACACGACTGGTTTCGATAAATATAGATGTTCTTATCAACATGTGCCTTTTTTTAAAAACCAAGATTTCAATAAAGAATTCTTCCAAACTAACAACTGGGTTTAAAAATTAATAAAAAAATCACCTGACGATAAGAACATTTCGCTCACTCCTTTCAAGAACGTCATATATAAAAAAAACTTGATTTTTCAGGAGAACGCTTTTAAAGTTTAAAAATATAATACAATGTATTAAAAATAAATATCAAGCCACTTGCGGAACTTTTTACTGTGCAACAGATCTTTTTAGGTAAAACCTGAAGGTTTTTCTCCATTTGAAAAATATTTAGTAAATTTTAAAAAATAGTTACCATAAAAGATACCTTTTCTTCTAAATGCAAAAACAACACTTTCTGCCCTGTAGCGGGTAAATATTAAGTTAAAAATATGCCTCCTTTGCTGGATTTTCTAGGCATTCCGAAAACATGCACAACTGAAAATTGGCGATTTTTGATTTATGACGTTGTTGAAAGGAGTTAGCGATTTGTAGTTCTCGAAGCCAGCTGTGTTAAAATATTTTAACTCAAAAATGGTCTAATACAAGTAATAAAAAATGTTTCGGATGTTTTTTTTAATGTTGCCTTAAAAAAATATGCCCAGCGTGTTATTTGATAAGTAATATCTCATTTTACATGCGCGATCGTTTTAAGTTGATACGTTGTGAATGAATCGCGGATGTATGTCTCGCTTCCTGTGTCGCTTTTCCGGGATATCCGATCCGCTGTAACTGTAGTGGAGCGGTCGGCCAGGGGAGTGTTTGGCTGTAATGTTTTCCCACCCCTAAGTGGCCCGGCGGGGGAGGGGTTGAGCGGAAACGGGGTGTGTTTGTTTTACGAGCAGTTGTATTAAAATTAGCCCCGAAATAAGGCTCTGTTTTGTTGTACCACCTACAGCAGTTTCAGATAATATATTACATCCGGTCGGGAGTGCCAGCGGTGATAATTTCTTTTTTTTTTTCTAATTAGCAGATTAGTTTAATTGATATTGTTTTTATCCGTTGAATCGGGTGCTAATTTAGGTGGTTAACAGCTGTCCGCTTCTGGTCTCAAAATGGAAGACATTTCAAACGTTAAAAGGGAAATCGTCTCATATTTATAAATCAACGTGATATTTACAACATTTTGAGTGTGTCCAAATACTTGTTTACAAATCTGGATAATCTTCGATTAAGTTTTATTTCATTACACACGACTAGTTTTGAAATCTAACAGACGTTATTATCTACTGGCGAAATGTAAAACTAACGAGAAAAAATATTTAGGTAAGTATATATACATGTATAGAGGTTGAAAGGGACGGGACTTTTTGTAAAAGGAAACTTTATAATAATGGTGACTTATTTTGAAACAGCATATTATTATGTATCGTTTTATAAGAATTTAAATTTTTATGTATTTCTAAATTTTCTAAATTGTTCGTGACTTGATCATTATTTGTAACTGACTGTAATAATTTAAATGTATATAAGTCGAATGAGTGGTTTGTTTCTATTAAATATATGATTTGCAAATTCTAAAAATAATCACATGTCACAAAGTTGATGCCGAATCAATAAATAAAATATATGACGTATATCGATGGCCCCTACGTAAGTACTCTATCTGCAAATCGGTTACTTTACAGGAGAGAGGTTAGAAGATTTTTTCAACGTATTTTTATTTATTAATTAACGGTTTTATCTGAAATTCTAAACTAGTATTATACATTTAAAAACACTGTAAAATAATGTATTGAATTGTAAATTTTATTCGTTTTATAGCGTTTTAGGAGTTAAATTTAATTAAAAATTCGATGTAGATAGCGTCTTATACGCCTGAAATATATATAATATATAAAACCCTTATCCGCATCCCAATGATGCATAGGGCACTGCGTCATATAAACGCAGTGTTACCTTGATCGTTTACACATGAAGGAAAGGTGATCAGCCCTCCGCTTCAGGTACCCAGTCCAGGGTAATAATATTGAATAAATATTACAGTGAAAAAATCACTTATATTTATTTTACCCCCCTCGGGAATCGAACCCGGGACCTCCAGAACGGTAGCCGAGCGTGCTGACCATTACACTACGGAGGCGGACATTATACGCCTGAAAAGTAGGCGTAATTTATTAAACATATTTTTTTGTTGTCTTATATATGTAGATAACGGTAAATGTAGATAGAGCACTTTACGTAGGGCACGTCGATATATGTAATATGTTTTAAAATTAACGAAATTAAATAAAAAAAATATAAATCAACGCGATATTTTTTAACCCGCATCCACAGCCCATAGTATTAGCAATGGCTACGTGACATAGCGTGGGGAAGTCGAGTCTTCCAACCCACAACGAGTCACCGTGTCATAATTATTGCAAACACTAAACATCGAATTCAGATATGGCTATGGTGTTAATTTATGTAATTTATTCGGATCCTGAACTAAATTATGATATCATAGAAAGTAAACGACACGGATATTTATTTTTGTTTAGACCTAACAATTTTTATGAGCAGTAAATACACTTTTTTTATTAAAAAATATTATATGTAACATTATGTAACACTCTCCTTATCATTCATCGTTCACTTTGTGTATTACCACTTTAATAAGCACTAACTAACCAACTAACCATCACGCCGTTTCCCCGCAGGGGTAGGCAGAGAGAATAGAACGTCACAACACTCTGTCCTTGCGAACATTTTTCGCCTCCTCCACGTTCATGCATCTCCTCATACATACCCGCCGATTGTTTCGACTCCTAACCTGACCGCTTTCAAGTATTTGGCATACCTGATCGTGCCAAGTTTTTCTCAGTCTTCCTCTGCTCCTTTTTCCAATTACATTCGCCTCATAAATTTGTGTTACTGTTCTTTCCTCACTCATTCGTTCTATATGTCCAAACCATCTCAACACACCTTTTTTAATTGTATCGATAATGCTTGTCTCAGCTTTGCATTCCTTCTTTATTTCACTATTCGAACATCTATCATACATCGTTTTGTCGCATATTCTTCCGAGAGATCGCATTTCGACTGCATTCAGTCTACTTTTATCCTTCTTTTGCCAACTCCATGTTTCACTTCCATACATTAGGGTCGGAACCAGGACTCCGTTGTGTTGTGACATTCTAATGAATTTTATATAATATTGTTAGAAAACGCAAAACACTTATAATATTTAAAAAATATATATATACTTATAACAATATGCCAAATTTTGAACTGTTTCATACCCCAACGAGTTATGTTATAATTGTTCATGGGTTTTAAATTTTTAATAATATCTCACGATACTTAATATCAATTAAGTTAAAGATACGAAAACATGAAATTTATAAGTATCTTATGGTTAGGTGATATCATGATTGCCCAAAAAATCAAAAAATACGTTTCGCAAAAGTCTCATGGCTTTCGAGTTATCCGATATTTAATAAATTAAAAGAACCTCCTTCACTCTTTCATTCTTTATTTTACTTTTTGTGTGCTAAATTTTTGACTCTCTCAAAATAGTGTTGGCATAAGTATTTAAAATGTCTGTTCAAATGAAAATAATATGCTTTCTTAATAAACTATAATCATATCTTTATACAATGACATTTTAACAATATGTATTTCCTAAGCCTGAACCAGTTCATGACGTAGCTACCTATGTGGGTTGTTTGTGTGGGATTTCAAGTCTTGTAATCGATATGCGAACGATAAAATAAACTACTTTACGTGTTAGATATGATTCCATATAATATTTACTTTTAGATTTTTTACCGTTGAAACCACGGCATTGCTTTCAATCACTTAACTGAAATGCGATACCAACATTAGAATTTTAAAAAAACTCAATTGTGTTAGTAAATTTCAGGTTACAGATGATTCGAACAACCGGTTTTCCTATTATGTACGGTCGATCAACTCATCAAGTCGTTTAAAATGCAAATCAAGAACTATTTTATAAAAACGACTAATGCTTTTTTTGCTTTTTTTTAATATCTTAGACAATAATAATAATTGAAACAGTTTCTGCTTAATAAAAAACTTTTTTTCATCTCAAAATAGATGTCTCTAGTGAAGTTCTAGTGATTCTAGCATAATGTTTCGAAATTAAATCATATATCGCTAACTTCTTTCAACAACATCATATATCAAAAATCGTCAATTTTCAGTTGTGCATGTTTTCGGAATGCCCAAAAAACGTACTATATTCCGGCAAAAACGGTATATATTTAACATAATATTTACCCGCTACAGGGCAGAAAGTGTCGTTTTTGCATTTTGAAGAAAAGGTATTGTTTAATTATTTTTTTTTGAAATAAACTAAATATTTTTCAAATGGAGAAAAAACATTCAGGTTTTACCTAGAAAGTTGAATAAGTGGCTTGATATTTATTTTTAATACTTTTCATTATATTTTTAAACTTTAAAAACGATCTCCTGAAAAATCAATTTTTTGATAAATGACGTTGTTGAAAGGAATGAGCGATATATGTATGTATAGAACTTCCAAGAATTTGAGTACCTAGTGTGGTTGTTAAACATGGGTAGAATTTGTGTTACACGTGTGTAAAGTGATCACTTAAACCAGCCTGTGACGATCGTAAATGCCCTGACATCCATATTCTTTTTCATCTATGTTGAGATGTCATTTTTTTTACAATAGATAGACTTGTTAACACATTGTTGTAAGGCGGTTTTTTCATCAACCCCAAACCTAATTAGTATACTAATTTGGGTCCCTCTAACGCTTTCAGAAAAAAAATGCTTTTAGAATTACCCTCTACAACGATTTTAGGAAAAAATGCTTATAAAATTACACCTTCCAACGATTTTAGATAAAAATGCTTATAAAATTACACCTTCCAACGATTTTAGATAAAAATGCTTATAAAATTACACCTTCCAACGATTTTAGATAAAAATGCTTATAAAATTACACCTTCCAACGATTTTAGATAAAAATGCTTATAAAATTACACCTTCCAACGATTTTAGATGAAAATGCTTATAAAATTACACCTTCCAACGATTTTAGATAAAAATGCTTATAAAATTACACCTTCCAACGATTTTAGATAAAAATGCTTATAAAATTACACCTTCCAACGATTTTAGATAAAAATGCTTATAAAATTACACCTTCCAACGATTTTAGATGAAAATGCTTATAAAATTACACCTTCCAACGATTTTAGATAAAAATGCTTATAAAATTACACCTTCCAACGATTTTAGATAAAAATGCTTATAAAATTACACCTTCCAACGATTTTAGATAAAAATGCTTATAAAATTACACCTTCCAACGATTTTAGATAAAAATGCTTATAAAATTACACCTTCCAACGATTTTAGATGAAAATGCTTATGTAATTACCCCCTATACGATTCTGTCCGCCTCCGTAGTGTTATGGTTAGCATGCTCGCCAACCGTTCTGGAGGTCCCGGGTTCGATTCCCAGGGGGGTTTAATAAATATAAGTGATTTTTTCACTCTAATATTTATTCAATATTACACTGGACTGGTACCTGAAGTGGAGGGCTGATCACCTTTCCTTCATGTGTAATCGATCGAGATAACACTGCGTTTATATGAAGCAGTGCCCTATGCACCATTGGGGTGCGGTTAGGGATTTTAATACGATTTTTTTTTAAAAATGCTTATCCAATTACCCCTTCCAATGATTTTAGACAAAAATGCTTGTATAATTACCACCTCCAACGATTTTAGAGAAAAATACTTAATAATACCGCCTCCAACGATTTTGGATTTTTTTCATAAAATTACCCTCTTTTACGATTTTAGAAAAAATACTTATAAAATTAAACCTTACGATGATTTAAAAAAAAATGCTTTTAAATTTACGCAAATAAAATGCATAAAATTAACGCAATTACGAATGTACATGGTGACTGGACTGACATTTCATATCTCATGTTGATTCGCAGACATTATCTGCTGTTTTCGCAATACCATTCATCCATCATTGCAAACAATGGGCTGTCCTCCAAATGCACGTCAGAACAAGCTATACGCGTAGTATGCATAAGTGTACATAATACTTGTATACGTAGGTCAACGCCTCGTAGACTCAACCTAAATTCGCATTACTGTTCAAACTTTAGGTCTGCCATTATTGCGCCCACAAGTGAATTGTGTAAGGGCGTTTGTCCACTACACGAAATTACACGGAATTTTACCGTCCGGCACGTCAAACCATCTCAATACACCTTTCATCATTTAATCATATCTCATGTTTGTTGTTGAGGGTCCGATGGCATGGCATATTCTTTCACCACCAGTTCAAAACTGTAAAAAGATCTTCAGAAGAAACCAAAAGCGTCATTGAGGTAACATTTTACGAAAAGCACACCCCAAATAAACGGCGTGAAAAAGTATTTTTAAAATACCCACGCGTCTGGTGCGAATAAGTCAAATGAAAAAATACGAACAAGGGCAGTACAATTCAAGGAATTTTAGTACAATACAAGGAACAAGGGCAGTACAATACAAAGTGCAGTACAAGGAATACAAGGAACAAGGGCAGTACAATACAAAGTGCAGTACAAGGAATTTTACTGTCCGGCAGTAGCATGATAAAACGGATGATTTGCTTGGATTAGCTTGTGCTTTTGTCCATCTTTCTTCGGATCGTAGCTTTTGATCGGTGCGTGAACACGTTGCGTGTAAACTTGATCACGCTAAACTGTCGTAGTCGCTTTCATTTTTCAAAACCGGACTGCCGGATGGTCAAATTCCGGGCAGTGGACAATCGCCCTAAGTGTACAGTTTTTGCGGAGAAAATTAAATAAGGAGAAGAACGGGGATGACGAAAAATGTAATGTCCTAACATATGTGGAAAGATCGATGTTCAATCCATTTTTTTTATATTTCTACATAAAGAAGTAAGTATATGGGATTCTGGGTATTTGTTTATTCTTTTTCATCTATGTTAAGAGGTCAAAATGTAAAAATAACTCCCAAGTGGAGAAACCAAAACTTGTAAACAAGGATTTGGAAACACCTTAAATTTTGTTAATTAAATAAAAATGAAATAAAAGATGTTAATCAAGGTAAAGAAAGTGGAGTGAATGCTGGGAACAGTGGGAATGGTGCACTTAACCTCTAAGCTGCTCGATTTCGAGTGTCAAACTTTCCGTCCCGTGCTGGATTATTTTACATTACAATATTTTTGACAAAAAAAGCATATTTTCGTCTATTTTTTGTAGTGAAACTTTCGGAAATCCATCATAGATGTTCACAGTACACAATGCACTTTACTTATTATGTTTTTTATGGTATATTTACACAAAAATATTATGTATGGCGGCTGTATAGAAGACGAGGCTGTCGTATCTGCGGAGCACGAGCCGACCGGAAGTATTCACGATAAAGTTCACACTAAATTAAAATAATTTTATATTTTATGACAATAAATCAAAGAGAACTAATTTATCCACGCCTCGAACCAAATTTAAGTGCAAAAAATTATCCATAGGTGTTGATATAAGTACGTAAAATTGAAAAACGACTATGCATGCGATCCGCAGTCAACGGTACTTCTATAAAAAACGATAATAGATGCGATCCGCAGCTTACGGGTTAAATCAGTTATAGCAAATAAAAACCTATCCCCGAAAGCCAAACTGGCAGCGCATCTTAGATTCCTAGTTCTAACCCTAATATTCTGAAGTGAACCATGGAGTTGGCAAAAGAAGGATGATAGTTGACTGAATACATGTCTAAATATGCAGATATCTCAGACGGATGTGCGGCAAAACTGATATTTATTTAATATTTCTCTGGACTGGTTGGTACTTAAAACGCAGGACCTCTGTAGTTTGCGCCTTCGCACGTGACTTCCGCAATCGTAAGAAGCAGGCCTGGGTGTATTATATAATGGCCTATCCATTTGGATCTCTGTTTTGTTAACGTAACAAAAAGCATCTAGATTCCCCACCCCTGCTTAAAACCTCGTTGTTCCCTAGATGTTCTGACCAATGAATCCCTAGCATGCGCCTGTAGCACCACATCTCAAACGCCTCCAGGCAAATCATCGATTGCAATAATGTATTTAAAACGGGTTCTGCATTTTTTGTATGCTAATTTTTCAATCAACCCTTGTATGTTCATAACTAAAAAAACTAACTAACTAACCATCACGCCGCTTCCCCGCAGGGGTAGGCAGAGAGAATAGAGCGCCACACCACTCTGTCCTTGCAAACATTCTTCGCCTCTTCCACGTTCATGCATCTCCTCATACATACCCGCCGATTGTTACGACTCCTAACCTGACCACTTTCAAGTATTTGGCATACCTGATCGTGCCATGTTTTTCTCGGTCTTCCTCTGCTTCTTTTCCCACTAACATTCGCCTCATAAATTTGTTTTACTGTTCTTTCCTCACTCATTCGTTCCACATGTCCAAACCATCTCAACACACCTTTCTTAATTTTATCGATAATGCTTATCTCAGCTTTGCATCCTTCCTTATTTCACTATTCGCACATCTATCATACATCGTTTTGTCGCACATTCTTCTGAGAGATCGCATTTTGACTGCATTCAGTCTACTTTCATCCTTCTTTTGCCAACTCCATGTTTCACTTTTAGTTAGCAAATATCAATCAATTTTACTGTCAATGTTCTTGGGCATATATTGTATTGATTCGGTATTGATACATCTAGCTATTTGAATTGTTCTCTGTACATATAGAGGCTACGATCACCGTAGGTATATGATGTCGAGTTACCTATTTCGATTGTACCGTGTTTTTGCTACACCGTGTATACATGTGTATACACTTGAACCTCCCCTATATGAATGTAACCCATTTGAGCTGTGAATTTGGGAGTACGTTCGTGAAGATAACGTAGTGCGTAATATAATGAATGTACTCGGTGGATCAGAACTAATAGCTTACATTAATCGAATGAGAAATTTAAAAAATATATATAATTTATATATAAAGCACTTACATTGTGATTTTCTATTTTATTATTAAAATGTAACTTTGTTTTAAAATCACTGTAAATATTTTATTGTAACTTAATTATAATGTCTACCGATTTTGGAAGCTAACCGCTTCTTTATCAAGTCTTGACAAAGAAGCGGTTAGCTTCGAAACCGGTAGACATTATTATTGAGTTATAATAAAATATTCATAGTGATTTTAAAATATTCATAGTGATTTTAAAACAAAGTTACATTTTAATTATATTTTTGAAATAAATACTTTCGTGTGCTATAGACTATTGCTTTAAAAAATATAAATGCTTATTTAATTTATGTACTATACGCGTTTTAACTTGAAATGAAACATGTTTCTTTTTTATTTTATTGAATCTCGGCAATTCGTTAACTTCAGTTATCACTTTTAACGTTTGTGTAACGTTCTCCATTTTGCCCAGTATTGAACATTCATATTGCATCTTTTTTTATTACATTTATACTTAAATACATTTATATTTTTTTCTAGATCTATTTATACGCATTTTTACGTTTGACTTAGCGGGGGATGTTTTGTTTTACACAATTCTGTCATCTCAACATAGATGAAGAAGAATGTGGAGGTCTAGGTATAAACAGAACTGATGACCCGTCATAGGCTGATTAAGTGATCACCTTACACACGCGCAACATTTACCATTCTACCCATGATTAACAAACACACTTCACAACTTCAATCTCATGACACTACATATGAATTCACAGTGTTAAAAGTGCAAACAAAAATTAATCCCTTGTTTAAAGCAGGATTACCGAAAGCAAGCACAATTTTATTTCACGACGAGTGTTCAAAAAATTTAATTTTGTTTGTGTTTTGTATTATTTAATTATCTATGCAGTTTTTTTATGAACTTAAATTGTATACATATATTTAAATCACAATTTTAAACATATTTAAAACAATTTTTTTGCAGAGACCCACCAAGCCACCTTGTGTGTCTTGTCGGTGGAGAGCTTTTTGAATACATTTTATATTGTTTTTAACGATTTTAAAAAAGAGAGAAATATTAAGAATATAAACATTTTACAATTTTCGTAAAATGAACTCTTGATCATTCACCCATTCCTTTATTTTACCTTTGTTCCATATTTTATGTTGACCTCTAACATCCTTCGGCAACAAATTAAAAATGCTCAGAACAATATATTGCAGTGTTTGACTCCCATATTTATTGTTAATTATATCTATCAAACCTTCGTTGTGTGTAAATCGTGTATCATGGTTGTGTACTAAAAGATATTTTTGTCAAGTTTGTTGTTCAACGACGATACTCATCCACAATATTCCACGTACCGGCAGTAATTTTAAATGTTTATATATCAAGGTTGGATTGTCCCTTTGATTAAATATTATATATAATTCTAGTGTTGATATTAAAATATATATAGTTTCAAACCTTTTTTTATATAACGGACTTTTGGCTTTATCGGACACCTCCTACCCCGAACTGGTCCGCGATTTTACTGTTTTTTAACAGTGTTGAATGTTTTGCTCCACCGTATTACACGGGTTTACTGAACACTGGTTTAATTAAATTAACTGTAGTGTATTAGTTCAACTTAATCAAACTTCAATACACATCGCGTACATTTTGAATGAGCGAATTGTTTCGACTAATATTTGTCTACGCCCAACATCTAATCATTTCCTCGTGACTGTTCGAATACTCCTATTGAATATCTTGCATCTAAGTAAATCCGCCTCCGTAGTGTAATGGTCAGCACGCTCGGCTACCTTTCTGGAGGTCCCGGGGTCGATTCCCAGAGGGGGTCAAATAAATATAAGTGATTTTTTTCACTCTAATATTTATTCCATATTACCCTGGACTGGTACCTGAAGCGGAGGGCTGATCACCTTTCCTTCATGTGTAAACGATCAAGATAACACTGCGTTTGTATGATGCAGTGCTCTATGCACCATCGGGGTGCGGATAAGGATTTGAAAGTAAATATACGTCAATTAGATTTTATTAAAATTCATGACATATCGCTCACTCCTTTCAACAGCGTCATATATAAAAAAATCGTCAATTTTCAGTTGTGCATGTTTTCAGAATGCCCAGAAAATGTACTATATCCCAGCGAAAGCGGCATATTTTTAACTTAATATTTACCCGCTACAGGGCGAAAGTTTTTGCATTTCGAAGAAAAGTTATTGTTATATTATTCTTTTTAAATATACTAAAAAAAATTATGGAGAAAAAACCTTCAGGTTCTACCGAAAAAGATCTGCTGCACAGTAAAACGTTCAAAAAGTGGCTTGATATTTATTTTTAATACATTTTAGTATATTTATCAACTTTAATAACGATCTCCTGAAAAATCATTTTTTTTTTTAATATGACGTTGTTGAAAGGAGCAAGTGATATGTATGTGCAATCCTGATGGCTATATCTATAAATAAAAGTTTTTTGTACAGATATATCGATATTATTTATCCTTAAGATTACAAAATGATTTGAGTATACCAACTTGACTTACAAAATTTGGGAATTAAATATTGTTAAAGGCTCCCTACGGATATCAACAAAAACAATGCAAATTATATATGAGAAATAAAAAAGTAAAATTAATGATTTTTTAAATGCTTTTAATTAAGTATTATTTAATATCACGCTTGACTGGCACCTGCAGCGGAGGGCTGATCACGTTAGCTTCAAGTGTTAACGATCAAGATAACATTGCGTTTATATGATGCAGTGCCCTATGCACCATTGGGGTGCGGATAAGAGATAGAAAGAAAAAAAAATGTTTACGTTTTGCACTGATATTTCTATGTGAAACTGCAATTTATTGTATAAAACTATAAGTACTTATATATTTTTTTCCGCTTTATGATTTTATGATGTTGGTAACAATGAAACGCGGATACTTGTCAAATAAAATAAAACTTGAAATGATAACTTAGTTGTTATGGTATTATATTAATTATGTATACTAAATAAATAATCTGTGTTAGTCCCTCTCCAAGCACAAGAGCTCAATCTCACTTTTCAAGAGCTTCGAATAACCAGAATTGAATATAATATAAATAAGTATTAATGTCAGGTTAATTAATCATTTAATGCTATAAAATATAAAACAGTATTAGAAAAAAATATATAAATGGTGTTTTGTTTAAGGGTATATTTTTTATGTCAAAGTTCACTTTACGGTATTAAACTCTTAAACTGTATGGAATCGATGTCCGAAAATCACTTCCCTATCGAGTTGGCATTTTTACTGAATTATCTTATTATTTTCTATGTCCTTCGGATTATGCATACTTAAGCCTACTTTACGTGGGATATCCTCGTATCCTTGCTCCTATTTCTGGAGGTATACTAGAAAACTTCATTACACTTTCGCGATCCCTCGAGTGAAGGAAAGTTTTATAAGCCCCTACAATCCCGGTTTTCAGCCGATCCTGAAATTCAGCGGGCCTCTTAATTCTTTTATCTTTTTTCTTTTCAAGGATTTATCATTCAGCCTAATATAAAGAAGATACGTTCCTTATTAAAACTGTTTTTATTTTGTTTGTCTTCTCGGATAACTTCTTTGGTCGTCTGAAACAAAGGTAAGTTTTAATTTATCATTTTGTTGTTTTCCTTTATATGACTTTTTAAAGTGCCCTTATATTTGTCTCAAGGATCAAAAGTTTTATTAGATTTTTTTTCTAACTATGCTGACGATTTGAAGTTCAAAGAATTTTAATTACGCACTCTAGAATGGTTCACTTTTATAACTTTTAAAATAAAACAAGGTACCGTAAAAAAAACAAGGTAAAAGCCTTTTAAAGTTCTTGTGAAGACCTAAACACATTTTAATTTTGATGCTTTTTTGGACCATGGTATGCCTCCTTAGATGATTTACACAATGCCTTGCTTAAAGATATTATTCAATAAATGCGGAAACCTTGTCACCAAATCACAATGTAATTATTATGCATTTGTTTACGAAGCAGGATGATATTGCAATAAATCGGGAAAACTAATCACCATATCACATTGTAACTCACATTATATTATGCATTTGTTTACATACCAGGATGATATTGTGATAAATACGAAAAACTTATCACGGTTTCACAATATTATTCACATCATGATATGCATTTGTTTACATACCAGGATGATATTGTGATAAATACGTAAAACTTATCACGATTTTACAATATAATTCACTTTATGATAAACGAAAACGGAAAACTTGTCACCAAATCACAATATAATTCACATTGTATTGTGCATTTGTTTAATATTATATATCAGTAATATTGGGATAAAACCGAAAACTTGTCACCAAATCACAATAAATTCACATTGTATTGTGCATTTGTTTACATATAACAGTTATATTCAGATAAATACGAAAAACTTGTCACCAAATCACAATATAATGCACATTGTATTGTGCATTTGTTTGCATATATCAGTAATATTGCGATAAAAACTTATACAATAAAACTTCTACAATATAATTCACTTTATGATAAACGAAAACGGAAAACTTTTCACCAAATCACAATATAATTCACATTGTATTGTACATTTGTTTAATATTATATATCAGTTATATTGGGATAAAACCGAAAACTTGTCACCAAATCACAATATAATTCACATTGTATTGTGCATTTGTTTGCATATCAGAGTAATATTGCGATAAATACGAAAAATTTGTCACCAAATCACAATATTATTCACATTGTATTGTGCATTTGTTTACATATACTTAACAGTTATTTAGATAGATACGGAAAACTTGTCACCAAGTCACAATATAATTCACATTAAAATATGAATTTGTTTACAAAACGGGGTAATATTGCAATAAATACGGAAAACTTGTCACCATATCACAATATAATTCACATTTTACTATAAATTTTTTTACATAGGGGGGTAATATAGCGATAAATACGGAAAACTCGTCATCTTATCGCAATATTATTCGCGTTATATTATACATATTATATTGTATTATATTATGTATTTACGCGTGTCACCTTAGCATTTCAGCTCACGCTCTACGTTTGAGATAAAATGATATTTTCACCTCTGTATATCGAGGACGGGTTTTGACATTTCCCTCATTGAGATTCATATGATTCTATATCCACTTTCTGTCAAGCATCAAAATCTTTTTTGCCCACATTTCCTTCAGTCAGATGTATGTGGTGCTAACCCTTCTGTTTAACAACTCAATCGCTTTAATTTCTTGAATGGTTTTCGCTGGCAATTTGTGGCTCATAAAAAACTTTTAAAAAAATTAAAAAACTTTTTTAACCCCATTTATTTTTGGTACTTTTTCCAACCGGTCTCTTATTTGTATGGTCCCTGGATAAAATAAAATGCTTGTCGAAATCGATTAGAAAAAAAAGTATTAAAAATAAAAGGGGAATTTTTTTCTATACCATAATGTTCTTCTTCTTCTTCTTTTTGTAGATCCTAAGGATCTGTTCATGCCTCCTCTTGTCGCTCTTAGGATGTCAACTCCCAGCTGTCTTTCCACCTTTCTATAAAGTTACTTGTAATAATTCATATTCTCAATGTATCACACCATGAGCCTGACTTTTATCAGTCCAGCACTTTCCACTGCTCCTTTTCCAAAGCAGGTTTTTCAAATTTCTTCATTATTTTATATTTTGCGTTTTTGACTTTTTTCTGTTATTGCCTTCATCCTCACCTTTCTTATATTTGAGCGAAAAATGGAGATGGAATATCGTGATTTTCGTAGAAATTTCTACAAAATGAGAATGTTCGTTATGTCAAAGGTCATATGCTAGTTTCCGTAGATTACCAATCTTTCGGTGAATTTTTTTTACATTCAATTCGAACCCCTTTTTTAGATATTTTTCGGTATTTCCCATCAGACACATAAAAAAATGTTTTCAGAAGCTCACAAGTTACACCAACAATGTTTGCTTTTAAACTAAATTAACCAGCTGCCTGACATGTATAAAATAGAACCCATTCGGGGATCCAGAATAAATGACCTGAAAAAATACTTTTTGGAAAGATATATACTCGTATGTAGTGATTAGTCATATTATATATATATATGCCTTATGTTTGTTATATGTTTTTAAAAAATAAACAAATAAAATATCCATATCCCATATAACAAAACATTGGTCGAAAAGCTATGGACTCTAGCAAACTTGCCAACTTAAGGCGGATTTACATTAAGTCAGCTACTGAAGTCAGCACTGGCGCCGAGAACTGACTTACACTGTTAACGCGTAGTCATCCGAGGTTTCGTGAATACGTGCCCTTGATCATTTATTGCGAAGACAAGCAAGTGCGTTAGTCGTCAGGTTGGCAAGCCTGCGCGGCGCGCTGTGTACTGAAGTTTTCAGACAAGATTTTTAACACTTCTTTGAATAATGAGTACCTACTACTTTGATTATATTTTAATAAATTCAATTTTTTTATTCAATACAATTTAACGTCCATTTTGTTTTTTTTAACGCGTTATTTGATTTGAGATAAAAGATTCCTTATTATAATTTGTCAATTCACAAAAAAATGCAATAAAAAATATCACCTTATTTTAGTAATGTGGTAATTATAATTGATTTTATTTATAAAATACTATATAACGTCCATTTTGTTTTGTAAAACGTTTAATTTGAAGTAAAAAAAACTCTTTTGTATATTATATATGGCGGTCAATTTGTGGAATTCCATTTTAATTTATATATTAATTGTTAAAATTAAAATGAATCACTGATTTTTTGAGTCTACTGAGTTGTATTCAATGATTAAAAAACGCATAAAAAATCTATTTTGTGACAATTGTTTTGTCTAGTTATGACATTCGTTTGAAAATGCCGTATCTAGGCGAAACAATTGTCACAAAATTTTATGTGTTTTTTAACAATAAAATACAACTAATTAGATTTAAAAAATCAGTGTTAGATTTAAACATTCAATGTTTAAATTAAAAATATAAATATTTTAAAACTTCAACATTGTTTTCAGCGTTTTATTCCTCGTCTACAAACCATTTGATGAAGGCAGACACAGTGTGAAGGCACTCTCAGAAGAACAGGGCTGTAATTTAGCCTCATTCAGTGTGACAAGACACATCCCTAGGGGGATGAAAGTTCAACCTCACCTACCCTTGCCTACTACTAATATAGCACCCCTTGTAGTCCGTAACTACACCCTTGCCCTTACATCTCTCTCAAACGCTGCCTGAAATATAAATTTTAAGGGTTTTTATTTTATTTAAACAGTGGACAATGGCAATTTCGTATTTTAATGCGTTTTAATTTTTGCTTTTGACATATAGAAAATGATTTTCTATCGGAAAATGTTGCATGATAAGTACATGTTGGAATGGTGATAACAAGAATGGATGCAAGGCTGAGATTAATCATTTTCGATAAAATTAAAAAAGGTGCGTTAAATGTTTTGGGCACGTGATTCAAATGAATGAAGAAATAATGGTAAAATAAATTAATGAAGCGAATGCGTTTTCGACATTATCTATGGTTGAGTTCACTAAGTTTTGAGTTTTTTTTTAAAAATATTGTTTCCAAATATATGTTCACAAATCTGGATTTTCTCCACTAAGGAGTTATATGGAAGGCAACTGACCATTGCACATTCGTCCGCCTCCGTAGTGTAATGGTCAGCATGCTCGGCTACCGTTCTGGAGGTCCCGGGTTCGATTCCCAAGGGGGATAAAATAAATATTTGTGATTTTTTCACTGTCATATTTATTCAATATTACCCTGGACTGGTACCTGAAGCGGAGGGCTGATCACCTTTCCTTCATGTGTAAACGATCAAGATAACACTGCGTTTATATGACGCAGTGCCCTATGCACCATTGGGGTGCGGATAAGGGTTTTATTTTTATTTTTTTAAGGAGTTATATTTACGCTTTGACATCTCAACATAGATGAAGGAGAATATGGAATACTTGGTATTTACAAGTCTTATGACCTGTCATAGGCTGGTTACACGCGTGCAAAATTCAACAATTCCACCCATTATTAACCACACTATCAATATATCTAGGATTTCTAAAAATTTGAGTAGTGTGTTTGACAATCATGAGTAGAATTGGTGAATGTTGCACGCGTGTAAAGTGATCATTTAACCAGCCTTTGACATATAATAAGCCCTGTAAATATCCAAACTTCCATTTTTGTCGAAATGTCAAAACTTGCGTTTTTTTTTAATTAGCAGAAATTTATCTGAAATTCAAATAGTGTTGTTGGCAATCGTGAGTAGAATGGTATAAAATGATCTTTGTTAACCAGCGTATGATAAAACTGTCTTTTTGCCATCCATTGTTTACTTTGTGTAAATACCACTTTTTTAACACTTATTTGTAACTGCCGGTTTCGGAAAATTATTCCATCATCAGGTCATTAAGATACGTATAATAATGGTATTACACAAAGTAAACGATAGATGGTAAGGAGAGTGTTTTATTACCATACCACAAAGCTATCAATGCTTTTAATATTCTTTCATACTTTAAAGCCAAATTATTTGAAATTTTATAAACCTAAAAGGGTAATTCTATTCCCAGTCCTTTCTTTTTCTTCTTTTCCTATCACTGTCATCTCCTTTTCTCTTTATCCCATCCTTATCTCATATCTCTTCTTATATATAGACTTTTCCTATGCATAAATGTGAAAAACTGTAATTGGTTTTCACATTTTTTTCTTTGTATTCTGATATGTCATGTATTGTAACTGTGTTTTTCCTTCTAATAAAATAATAATAAAACCCTTGTCCGCACCCCAATGGTGCATAGGGCACTGCATCATATAAATGCAGTGTTATCTTGATCGTTTACACATGAAGGAAAGGTGATCAGCCCTCCGCTTCAGGTACCAGTCCAGGGTAATATTGAATAAATATTAACGTGAAAAAATCACTTATATTTATTTGATCCCCCCTGGGAATCGAACCCGGGACCTCCAGAACGGTAGCCGAGCGTGCTGACCATTGCACTACGGAGGCGGACATAATAAAATAAAATATACAATGTTTACAGTGTATGATATGTCGTCAGCCCTGTAAATACCCACACTCCCATATTCTTCTCCATCTTTGTTGAGATTTTAAAATAATAATGATATTTGAAAGGCAGAATTCGTGTTTTGGTGTCTTTTTCAGATGGAAAAACAAATTTAATACAATACGTTCTACATTGTTTCCTCCTGTCAACATTTCACATTTCGTTCGCCTTTCACTCTTCCCTTCCCCTCCGTTCGTAAATGTATTATGTAAACACATCAAAAACAATGTTATTTTTATTTAACACGTTTTTTACCACAATTCTGGTGTTTTACAAAGAAATTCTCTGTACCGTCGACGATAAATGAATAACTGAAAAACGACAAACGGAATCGTGTGAACGGATCTCGTTTTGGGAGAAAAATAACCGTTGTTCATAAGAATCGCTCGATTTTTATAGATAATGTTCTTTATAGAACTTTTTATCGAATTTATTTCTCTTTGTCTCGTGATGAATGAAATTTGGTGTACGGTAGAACCTCGATTATTCGGAACTATGGGGGTGAAGCAGTCCGTATAAGGGAGCATGGGGATAGTCGAAAAAAATTGTTATGGAAAGGCAAGTATGGTATATAATAAAACAACAAGTAAATAGTTTTTTTTCCTTTTCTAACTTATTTACCGGTGACTAGGTTTTGTCGTTACCGACATTATTAGACTAGTGGAAATTCTATGTTAACATTCTTTGTTATATACATAACAAGGCAGAGGTTTTTAACCATGATTTTATATAATTTTCTTGCCAAAATAAATTTAAATTTGATTAATTAAAGTAGTGTTTTATACATATATAAAGCGTGGTAAAATATACGAAATAATGTACCTGTCATATATGTACCTACACGCCCACTCACACATACTTATATTATATTATTAGATTAAAACCAATGTTTTTAGCTTTTCCACTTTATTTTTATTTGACCAGCGACCGGGTTTCGTCGTTACCGACATCATCAGACTGGTGTCGATGTCGCTTACGACGAAACCCGGTTGCTGGTCAAATAAAAATAAAGCGGAAAAGCTAAAAATATTGGTTTTAATCTAATAATATATCAAAATGCAATTCCATCAAGTGTCAGTGGATAATATAAACATACTTATATGTATGTATATATATATATATATATATATATAAATAAATATATATATATATATATATATATATATATATATATATATATATAACATATATATATATAAATATATATATATATATATATATATATATATATATATATATATATATATATATATATATATATATATATATATATATATATATATATATATATCAAAATGCAATTCCATCAAGTGTCAGTGGATAATATAAACATACTTATATGTATGTATATATATATATATATATATATATATATATAAATAAATATATATATATATATATATATATATATATATATATATATATATATATATATATATATATATATATAACATATATATATATAAATATATATATATATATATATATATATATATATATATATATATATATATATATATATATCATGTAAGCACCATACAATTCTGATACGCACTGTTCCCAGACTTCCATTTCAACCACTTCACCAGACCGACCTGTTGACTAATCAGTACAAATTTGGGTAACAACCCACTAGGGCTAAATTGTGTACAAAGATCTTTAACACATTAAAAGTCTTGGTAGAAATATCGTCATTCATACCCACCGATTATTCCGACTCGTGACTGTAAAAAGACCCAAGACCATTGCATATTTACGGGTTCCAAAAATTAACGCACGCACAGAATGGTGAACGTTACAAAAATGTATGAAGTGATTGCTTAAGCCAGCCTACTACCACGTCGCAAGCCCTGGAATGCTTAGATTTCCATTTTCTTCCATACAAAAAAAACTATAGATGCTTCATATCCAAGTCCAGACACCATTAATATTGACATATCATCCGTAAGGTCAATAATCCGGTATGTGATATAATAAATCATAGTAAAAACGACAAAAAATAATAAAAAACTGAACTTTTTTCATAAAATTTGAAACGTCCGCTGCTCGCAGTTACTCAAAGTGAACCTTCACTCTTAATAAAAGAGCTTTTTAAATTATCGCGTTTTATTTCTACCATAAAATACTTCAGTCTCTGCCTTCAATAATTTTTACATTATTTTATTTTATTGTTTAATGGAATACTTACTTTATTTATAGATTTTATTATTTCTAGTATACAACCGATACCAACGTCTTGTTACTACGCAGAACTGTGTTGAAAATCATATAATTGAGTCTGTATAAAAATTCAATCCCTATTTCGAGGGGATTTTATGACAGCTATGGCGCCAGGGGGAAATTGAAGCATCCCTCCTTCCCATTTCTGAAGGTTCTATTCGCGTCGGAATCTTCATTCCCATTGTACAAAGATCTATGGAACGTTCTAACGAATCGTCCGAAAAAGTATTGAAACCAATTCATGAAAAGGCTTCCACCTCCAATCTTCAAAACAAAATCGGCTCATCGTGAAAAATCGGAAAAATTGTACAAAAAGATCGCAGTTTCGTCGAAACCCAATATTTTTATTAACTATTTTCTCTTGAATGCATGGGCAACTAGTGCGGCTGTGTTTTTTAAGCGTCTCACGTTATTTAAAATTGCAGTATTCCGCGTTTTTCACGAATACTATAAAAAGGGTGTGATTACATTTTTTCGAATAAAATATACTGGAAAAACGTTTTTACACGCATGGGATGAACGAAAGCAGTTATAGGTTTGTAAAGAAATAAATTCTACTTTTATCATTTTATAAAGGAAGAAAAATACAAAGTACTACGTTTTACATTACAATGCAAAGTGGAAGGTAAATGCAGCATAGGAAGACGCACCCATCGATGGAGTTTTCAATGTCGATGTGCATTCTCCGATTAGTTTCACATCCTAATTTCATCACAACTATCACTTTTTTTTTAAATATAACAGACATTTGCATCCGATGTTTGAAAATCGCTTTCAACGTCGATATTGGACGAATACGACATTAATAAGTGCGAAAACAAAAGGTTGAAAATTATCTATTTTTCACAAAATTTGTCAAATTAGTGAATATTATTGACCGATTAATATTTAGGTAGGGACTGACCCGAGCCATTTCGTCGTAACGTAACACGTTACGATGCGAGCATTCGTATAGTCAGTACAGCAAGCCGAGTTCTCTAACCATAGTTTTGGATGCTCGCTCATGCTCGCCGCGAGCGATGTTACGATGTTACGTTACGACAAAATGCTCCGGTCAGTCCCCACCTTTATAGAAACGCATACCCTACAACACACCTGCGAGCTCGACCGCCAAAATACACATCATCGTCGGTATATCGACAGACCGCACTTTTGCAAAGTATAGTAGAGTCGATATATCGATACTAATCACTCTAACGTTCAAGTTATTTTAAATATTCGATACCGACACGAGTCGAATTCGTAAACCTTTATATCATTTTCAACATGCCTGAAGGCGCTCACACTCGCTCGGGGAGATTGCTACCTTATATTTAAAACCACATTAATCTATCGTCTGTGTTGCCACACACTTCTGATACCTGTATAAATTTCCTGGTCACGTACTGCCAAGTGCCAACCCATGAGGAATTTCAATATTGAATATACGTAAAAGCCCAGCAATATGAATGGCTTCATTCGACGTTTTTTTCCTTTAATGGCTAGGCATAGAGCGTTTGTGCACTACACGGAATTAGACCATCCGGCAGTCCGGTTTTTTTTTATATAAAAGTGACGACAGTTTAACGTGATCGAATTTACGCGCACCGGTCAAGCGCACCGATCCGAAAAAAGACGACCAAAAGCACAAGCCAATCATCCGTTTTATCATGCTAACCGGAATGCCGGATAGTAAAATTCCGTGTAGTACACAAGCGCCCTTAAGCCGCTTGTGCACTACACGGATATTTACCGTCCGGCAGTCTGTTTTTTTTTAACAAAGTGATTCCGACCATTAAGCGTGATCGAATTTACACGCAAAGTGATCACCCGATCAAGAGCACAGATCCGAAGAAAGACGGCCAAAAGCACAAGCCCATCATCTGTTTTATCATGCTGTCTTGCCGGACAGCAAAATTCCGTGAACTGCACAAGCGCCCTTGTTCGTATTTTTTCCTTTGGCTTATACGCACCAGACGCGTGGGTGTTTTAAAAGTATTTTTTCACGCCGTTTATTTGGGGTGTGGTTTTCGTGAAATGTTACCTCAATGACGCTTTTGGTTTCTTCTGAAGATCTTTTTACAGTTTTGAACTGGTGGTGAAAGAATGTGCCATGCCATCAGAGCGAACGAATTAATGTAGCTGGAAATAGGGGCAGAGGAAGACCTAGGAAAACTTGGCACTATCAAGTGTACCAAATACTTAGTGGTCAGATCAGGAATCGGAACAACCGGTAGATATGTATGAGAAGATACATGGATTTTGAAGAAGTGAAGATTGTTTGCAATGACTGAGTGGTGTGGCAGTCTATTCCCACTGCTTA
Organism: Brachycentrus maculatus; assembly: GCF_059751285.1. NCBI lineage: Eukaryota > Metazoa > Arthropoda > Insecta > Trichoptera > Brachycentridae > Brachycentrus > Brachycentrus maculatus. The sequence goes on from NW_028280779.1 coordinate 488,107, forward strand.
CCCCTGCGGAGAAGCGGTGTGATGATTTGTTAGTTTTTCATTGGATGTTCTCTGTTGTAAAAATACGATCAAAGTAAGCCAAAAAAATGTATATTGACTAAAAATTCTAATTGCAATACATTTGTATGATGTCATAATTAAAATTGTAATACATATCGCTCACTCCTTTCAAGAACGTCATAAATCAAAAATCGTCAATTTTTAGTTGTGCGTGTTTTCGGAATGCCCAGAAAATGTACTATATCCCAGAAAAAGCGGCATATTTTTAACTTAATATTTATACGCTACAGGGCAGAAAGTGTTGTTTTTGCATTTTGAAGAAAAGGTATTATTAAATTTTTTTTTAAATAAACTAGTTATTTTTCAAATGAAGAAAAAACCTTCTGGTTTTACCTAAAAAGATCTGTTGCACAGTAAAACGTTCAATAAGTGGCTTGATATTTATTTTTAATACATTGCATTATATTTTTAAACTTTAAAAACGTTCTCCTGAAAAATTAAGTATTTTGATTTATGACGTTCTTGAAAGGAGTGAGCGATATGTTAACCTAACATGAGTTTTTATATATTTATTCCCATAATACGTCATTTTTATTTCGAAAAATATAAAAAAATTCAATATATTAAAGAAAACTTCGATAGTAAGCAATCGCTTTAATTTCGTTAAATATTTAAGTTCAATTTCGTTATATCCTGCTTAGGGGGGCCGTTTCATCCCTCTCCAGAATTCGTTAATAAATAAAATATGTATTCAGAAACAATGAAGTTAGAGTAACAAACATCTGACGCGCGTAAAATCGAACAAAAGGATATAAAATGACAGTCTGTAGAGAAGGCTTTTATCCGGAAAACTTTCCTCCCTTCTTTTATTTACGTTTTATATACGTTTCAGGAAACAAAATACTTACGTTTCTTTTTATGATGTAGCTGTGGTAACCAACAACTGGTAGAATAAGGTTCCGACGTAAAAAAATAATAACTTTGAAACAATTTACAATATTATGAGTGTGTCTAAATACTTGTTAACAAATCTGGATTATCTCTATAATAAAAATAAAAAATAAAACAGAAAATATATGTGGCGAATGTGAGAGGGAAAACAGAACGTGGACGACCGAAAAAGAGTTGGACCGATCAGATCAATCAGAACCTAAAATCTGGCGGTGTCAAAAGTCTGCCTAATCGGAGGGCATGTATGACTAGATCAGTGGCGGTACTTCCCTAGAAGCCCAAAAGCCCGGCTTGCCTAACAACTCCAAATAAAAATGACTAAATCTAGACCAAATGATTAAAAATACATAATTAATGTGTGACTATTTTTTAATTATCGCGCACTTACATGATTATTAAACACTATGCATGCCATTACATGGTGATGGTACTTATTGGTTATGGTTAATATCTGAGGAAGATATTTTACTATGGTGAACATTTTTTTTATTTCAAGGTGATGGCTATACCTTACAAAAGTTACATGTTACCATATTTTTACAATGATTACAATACATTGTTTATATTTATAATACTTTCTGGGTGCTTACTATACTGGGAATGATATGAGGTGAAGAAATTATAGGTACATCATGTATTCACGAATGTGAAAAATAATGGGCTAGCCTTACTGGTAAACCCTAGGCACGCCACTGGACTAGATGTATGGATGTGAAGGAGGCGAGGAGTGTATGTCAGGACAGAAGAGTGTGGCGTTCCATCCTCTCTGCCTACCCCTGCGGGGAAACGGCGTGATGGTAGTAGTAGTAGTAGTATAATAATAATAAAAATATGAAAAATAACTCCTATAATTGGAGATAATCCAGATTTGTGAACAAGTATTTGGACAGACTCAAACTGTTGTAAATAGATTTCTCTCGTGAGATTTTACCGTGATAGATAATACAAACATTTCCTTCACAACATTTTGAGTGTGTCCAAATACTTGTTCACGAATCTGGGTTTTCTCTTTTTAGGAGTTGATTTTACTTTTTTTTTACATCTCAACATAGATGAAATAGAATATGAAAGTCTGGGTATTTACAGGCTTTATGACCTGCCATAAACTGGTTGAGTGGTCACTTTACACACTTGTAAAATTCGCTGGTAATAATTGCTTTCTAATCTTCAAAAGGGGCTTTAGCTATTTCAACGTAAAGATAAATACGATCATTTACTTTACGATATTTTAAGTGTGTCCAAATACTTGGTCACAAATCTGGGGTTTTTTCCGCTTAGCGGTTATTATTACTTTTTTTGATATCTCAACATAGGTGAAGAAGAATTTGGAAGTCAGGGTATTTACAGGCCTTATGACCTTTCATAGGCTGGTTAAGGGGTCACTTTACACACGTGTAACGTTTGCTGGTAACGAACTCGTACTTAAATTTGCCCATGCGGCTTTTTCGACACTAGTTTAATATTGTCTTTACAAGGCGAAAAAGATATCACAAAAAATGGAAATGTGCTGAATTTTTGATAGAATTTTTTTCTTCATCGAAGGTTTGACAATTCTACCCTCTTGTAAAACAATCAAATCAATTTTGAATAGACAATTTTACAGCGAATAATTTTGCTGTGAAATATTCTCTTTTCTGTTTAGTTCCTGTTTTGCTTTAGTTTGATTCTTCGTCCAATCTGTCTGTAGTTGAACTCTAGTGATGGCATTTTATAATAAAAATATTTTCCCCAATTTTATTTAAAAAAATTTATTGTTTAATTTTCTTGACTTGAATTTCTGAAAAAGAAGAATTTTCCAAATTTTAATTCCATTCTCAAAGTGTAGTGAAAGGGTAGCAAGAAATTGTAGGTAAATAAAACGATGAAATCGGAGTTAATGCTGTTGAAATGAGATCCTTTACTTAAAAACTAAGAGTCCTTAACAAATCTTGTCTAGATGTACAAAGCTGATTTTAAGGGTTTTTAATTAAGGTTTTTAAAAGGATTGCCAATGCCAGACGGGTATAACTATATTTAAGGGTCGTTAATGATTCGGTAATGCAATATCTCGTAACCTACTTTATAAAAAAGGAATAAAGGGCAGTCATGAAAATTGCATAATATCTAGATTATATTTATAT
>NW_028280780.1:477500-555000 GCF_059751285.1 Brachycentrus maculatus
GTGAAGGAGGCGAGGAGTGTATGTCAGGACAGAAAAGTGTGGCGTTTCATCCTCTCTGCTGCCCCTACGGCTTGATGGTAGTAGTAAAAGTAGTAGCAGTAAAAGTGCTATGCATTTTACTTTGCGAAAAACACCGTTGAAAAATGAAATCCTTCCACGTTCGCTCTTTTTCAACAGACAGAAATATTACTGCCCGGTGAAAAATTAATATTCCTCCCGCGAGATCATCTTCTGCTAGTTTAGCCGGGGGTTGAACCAATTATATTATGCCACATCCCTTGGGATCTATCTGCACCCCCTGACCCAGCATCCTTCTTCACTTATAGTCTCACCTCTCCGCTCGAGTGCTAGGGGATCATAAGGAGAGGAGAGGTCATACAAAGATATTATCTTTTATGTACTCGGGCCGGTGAGCGTGTAGACCGATTTCAGGAGGGAATTTTCAGCAAATTGCCACACAGAAAGGCTTAATCTCGGCTCTATTATCTACGACCTGGCGTCCTATTGAATTATTTCAAAAAGATGAATGACATAATCCTAAGTGACTTTCTCAAAAGAAAACCAAGTACGTGAAAATGTAAATCTCTGAATTTCAAATATCACCTTTTTATATATGATAATAGTTGTCATTATATATATTATTATTTTTTTTATTAAAAAATATTTGGTTGAGTATACTGCTAGATTTGTTGATTTTTTCAACATTGATTGTGTTGTTTTCTTTTTAAAGTATGACATGAATACTTATTTTTTTTACAAAAGTGTTAGTAATATTAGTATATAACCACTTATATATATATATAAATATATATATATATATATATATTTATATATATAAATATAAATATATATATATATATATATATATATATATATATATATATATATATATATATATATATATATATATATATATATATATATATATATATATATATATATATATATATATATATATATATATATATATATATATATATATATATATATATATATATATGTATATATATATATATATATATATATATATATATATATATATATATATATATATATATATATATATATATATATATATATATATATATATATATATATATATATATATATATATATATATATATATATATATATTTATATACCCCTGCGGGGAAGCGGCCTGGTGGTTATTCAGTTAGTTAGTGCGTGTATACATACGGAAATAATAAATGTACACTTAAAAGTAAAACAGTCGAAGACATGAAGTCAAAGGCGTCTTAATGATGTAATACATAAGTACACAAACATTTTTCTTTAAGTGGATCTTCCAGTTATAACGTTGAATCGAGTAGATATGATAAGAATCACAATGGATAGATACGATTATTATGCATAACAAAGACTATTCTCTTTGTATCCGATCACCGGATGTTCCAATAGCTAAGTTATTTTTTTGTCTCGTTAACATCGGAGTTGAGCGGAGAATTTCACAAAACCAGCCCCTTACATTGTGTAATTGGTCAGTGTTCTCAAACTTTTTCATCTGCACTTAGCTATTAATTCAGATTTTACTCAAAGAGTTCCGTGTACACACACAATCAAATGTGTGTACTAGCTATTACTGCTCTTCTTATTTTCCTCATTTTCAATTTGAGATTACTATTGTTTCTTCTCTGATTTTTTCCCATTTAACAGTACCGTTTTTCATCCTGGGTTAAATCTAATTATCTGGAGCGCAGAAGTGAAAACATGAATCTAGTATAATTAACGAGGAAGTTATAATTTCCCTACTTTTTACCAGATATATATTTGTAAGTGTTAATTAGCCTATTATTGGCTGGTTTAATTAATCTAAACACTTTTAAACAGTAACCATACTACGGCTGTCTAAACTTAAAACACAGTAAGGGACATTTTTTTGTAATACGTTTTTGTGCATTTTTGGACTAAGTAGAATCTACTTAATCCAAAAATGCAAAAAAAAACGTACTTAAAAAATGTCCCTTACTGTGTTTTGAGTTTGGACAGCCGACTACCCGTGATACAAAACCTTTAATTCGAACATCGAAAAGTTGCACATTAAATATTTTCGTAACTAATGTTTATCCTACGTCAGGTCGTTAGCCCTGGAAATACCAGGATATTCATCGTAATAAACTTTTTTACTTCCAATTTTTTTTGCGTTTTCAAATATTTGTTCACAAATCTGGATTATCTCTAATTAAGAGTTATTTTTTGACATCTAAACACGGATGAAGAAGAATATGGAAGGTTTATTAAGTGATCACTTAACCAAGCTTATGACGATCGTTGAGATGTCAAAAAAATGTATACGTTCGTTGAGATATCCATGAAATATGTAAAAGATTTAGAGACATAGAATTTCACAATAAATATCTTCAAAAAAATTTTGATCGGTAAGTTTTAGAGCAACATTGAATGCTATTTATTTTTTCTGTCTTTATAAACGGTTGATCTTTTTGATAATCAATTTTCTTTAAAATTGAAATATTTTGCACCTTCTGTTAGCGGGTATACTCTACAGGTTGATAATCACTGAATTATGATGTTTACGCCATTCGGGAACCCTTGTACTATCAATCTCTTCCAATAATACGAGACACACGATATTATACTTCTGAGACTGTCTTATTACGTGACCAAAATAATTTATCTCGTGGATTTTCATAATAGAACCACGATTACGCTCAGATTTTAGTAATCTAAGTGTAAAATAGTGTCAATGATATCCTCAATCTTATGTTTATCAAAGCCCAATTAAAAAATCTTATGATAATAAAAAAATAAAACGATTGTTGATGTTATAAAATTTTTTTTTTTTAACAGAAGCAAAGTTTATTTCATCGATACAAGGCAGATAAACTATGAACATTTTTTTGTACATCTCAACATAGATAAGTCTGGATATTTAAAGGGCTTATGACCCTGACATTTGAGATTTGTGAACAAGTTTTTGGACACACTCATAATGTTGTGAATAAAAATAATACGTGTTCAGGCGTTTCCCAGTATATAAAAATAATCCAGGGTTCGGATCTTGCATACATCCAAATAAAAGGGTCTATGCTAAATAAAAAAGCTTTCTCAATCTTGCATACATCCAAATAAAAGGGTCTATCCTAAATAAAAGCTTTCTCAAAACAACAAAGATGGCTCTTATGACCTCATATCGCTCACTCCTTTAAAGAACGTCATAAATCAAAAATCGTCGATTTTCAGTTGTGCATGTTTTCGGAATGCCCAGAAAATGTACTATATCCCAGCAAAAGAGGCATATTTTTAACCTAATATTTACACGCTACAGGGCAGAAAATGTTGTTTTTACATTTTGAAGAAAATGCATTGTTTAATTTTTTTTTAAATTTACTAAATATTTTTCAAATGGAGAAAAAACCTTTAGGTTTTATCCAAAAAGATCTGTTGCACAGTAAAACGTTCAATAAATGGCTTATTTAATACATTGTGTTATATTTTCTTAAAATATTTATTTTTAATACGTTGTGTTATATTTTCAACATTTTAAAACGTTCTCATGAGAAATCAAGTTTTTTGATTTATGACGTTCTTGAAAGGAGTGAGCCATATGTACTGTGTCACGAGACCGATCATATATCTAGGAGTTGTCAATGATGGGTAGAATGGTGAATGTTGCACGTGTGTAAAGTGATCACTTTACCAGTCAATGACAGGTCACGAGCCCTGACTACCTGAATACTCAGACTTTCATATTCTTCATCTTTATTGAGATGTTAAAAAAGGAAAAATAACTGAGTGGAGAAAACCAAGTATTTGGACGAGCTCAAAATGTTGTAAACTTAATTTTTCATGTAATTTTTATTTATTTTTGCTTTATGGTTTCGCCTAAGGAGATTATTGACATTTGTCCTTTGAGCAGTCTAGTTAATTAATAAATTAATTTGGGAATTATACAGTTTATTAGTACAATATATCGTTCCGAACATTTTTAATTTGTTGCCGACGGATGTAAGAGGTCAAAATAAAATATGGAACAAAGGAAAAATAAAGGAATGGGTAAATGATGAAGAGTTAATTTTATGAAAATATTCAAATGTATTTTTTTTCTCGTTTTTGTGTGTATATTAGGTTAAAATGGTTAAAAATAGTAAAAAAATATTCAAAAAGAACTCCACCGACAAGACACACAAGGTGGCCTGGTGGGTCTTTGCAAAATATTTTTTAAAAATATGTTTAAAATTGTGATTTAAATGAATGCTTATTTTTGTTAATAATTAAAAAACAAAAAAAACAAAAACATTTAAATGAAATAGTTGACAATTATAAACGCTTATTAAATAATCCTAAATAAATCTTATGTATACTTTGTTGTAAAATAAATTTCTTGTTGAGATTCACATCGATTCATTCATTAAAATTTCATTCCGTAATTTATTTTCCCAACAACGAGCCTACGTTATTAAATTAATGTAACAAAAAAGGAAAAACGCGGGGTATATTTTTGTATACAGGGCTACCCGTCCTTTTGATATTATATAAACATTGTATAGCGGATAGTTATCGCTATAAAATAGTGGAATAATTCGTTTACATATTTCAGGGGAGATGATGATGTTATTTCAGAAAACCGTCGCTAGGGAATGATGGAGAGGTTTCGGGAACGTTCGGCGGGAACAGGGGTAGGAACAGAACAGGGGTGGAGTTGGTGGGAGGAGGGGTGAGTTATGAGAAACGACTACAGACACCTTACACCCCTGGGCAAACATACATATCGTCTGTTTTTCCTGAACATTTCAAAAAGGATATTCTCGATCGTGTCTTGAACTGATTGAAGTGGGTGAAAATAAAACAATTTCTCACCACTGTCTTGGGTTATGAAAATATCTCTTAATTACAAATAGAATACTTCTACAACATTTTGAGTGTGTCAAAATACTTGTTCATACATCTGGATTATCCCCAATTATGGGATTTATTTATATAAAATTTTTTTCATCATCTATGTTGAGATGTCAAAAAATAATAAAATGCTTAGTTGACTCAAAAACTCTGTGTTTGATTTAAAAATTAATACATAAATTAAAATGGAGTTCTACAAATAAAACGCCAAATTAATTAATAAATGAAGAAGTTAAGTGATCTGGATAAGTAATCACTTTACTTATGTGCAGCATTCACCATTCTACCCATGATTGACAATCACACTAATCAATTTTTTCCTATTACTCAAACTCTTTATTACTCAAAGGTGTACACACTACATATGAGTTCACAGCGTGAACAAGCCTATGACAGATCATAAGCCCTGTAAATATCTAGACTTCTATATTATTATTCATCTATGTGGATAATTCAAAATTTAAAAATAACTGTAGAAAACCCAGATTTGTGAACACGTATTTGGACACACTAAAAATGTTTTTTCACGTTTTTCTTCATCTGTGTTGAGATGTCAACTTACGAGTCTATTTCAAATGTATAAAAATATTATCTTTGAAGATTCCTGAAAATTTTCATGAAACCCAAAGATTGCTCAAAATTTTGTCTCAAGACCTCTGCACCGAATTTTTTCACATGAATAAACCAGATAATATCATTAAAGTGAGTGAAACTTCACGTAATTTGTTACTGCGGCTTGCCAAAGGCTGCATTTTCCTTTACTTGCAACTTATCGCTACCAAAAAGCTCTCCCTAGGAGCTACTTTCCTTATATTATTCTTGGCCGCTGTCCAGACTTCATGATAGGCCATTTTTCCGATGTTATTGCAATAAAGGATAAAGCCACTGGGACGACAGCCTTTATAGAATCGTTCCCTATTGATATTTTGAATTTCAGCCAAACCTGAAATAAATTTATTTCTATATGACGTCCTTTTTACGGAACATGTTTTTTTAAAGAACGCCTCACTAAACAGAGAACCCATAACGAGACGTTTATTTACATTCTAAAAATAAACAAACTTGAGAATTACAAATAATACAACAAAATATAAAGTAATTCATGCATACAAGATGAACTATTTATACAAATAAACACAGAATAAATTTCTAAAATCAAATGAGTGAAGAAAAGAATGTTACATGTTTGTAACGACAAAATCTCAAAGTAAAACTTAAAAGCAGACATATTTTATTAACTACTTTTTGAAATGTATTTTTTTTTAAAACATTTACTATTTGCCTAAAAAAATTTTCGCCTTTTTTTTTAACAAGAATTTATTGGATATTCTGTTCATGTATCTTAAAAGTAATAGTGAATGTTTACAGTAAAAAAATGAATAAGATTGATCCCTAAAACATTACAATAAATACAATATAATACAAAAGACAAAAAAGATTCAATATTTTATATCAATCAAGATTTATAACATATTATTTTTTGACATCTCATCAAAGATGAAGAAGAATATGGAAGTCTGGGCATTTACGGGTCTTACGACCGTCATAGGCTGGTTTGAGTGATCACTTTACACACGTGTAACATTCACCAATTCTACCCATTATTGACAACCACACTACTCAAATTCTTGGAAGATCTATATATATGAACCAATTTAGAAACCTTGTTCATGAATCACTAGAACTTCACTAGAGACATCTATTGGTGAGATGTAAAGAAGCTTTTTATTAAGCAGAAACTCTTATATTAGTATGTGAGATCCGAATCCTGGATTATAATCACACACATGAGAAACGCCAGAAAATACCATTTTCATTTTTATTATTAAGCTTATAATTTGACCAGATAATTTATTTACAACATTTTTGAAAATAACTCCTGTAATTGGAGATAATCCAGATTTTGTGAACAAGTATTTGGACACACTTAAAATGTTGTAAGATTTATAACAATGTTAATTTATTTGTTGTATACTTCTTGTCATATTTTCTAAATACCTCATAAATTTGTGTCAAATGAATACCTTCTTTAACCCATTCTGTTTCCTATTTAAATATTTCTTTTTCAAAAATTGGACATACCCACACTAAATGAGGGACATCTTGTGATGACGTCTCATCGCATTAATAAATAGAGTTTTGTCTAATCTTAAGACGTAAGAGATATTCTCGAAATGCTTCATGACCCGTAAAAATTTAGGTCAGAGAATAATTTAATTAAAAATTCAAACAATTTTGTATTCTTGGGAAAAAAAATTTGTGGTTGAAATGCACTGCCGACAATTTCAGTCACTGTCCGCCTCTGGTTCAATATCAATAAAATCATAAATATCGTAAATTGAAAGGAGCTTAATAGTATGATATGACATCGTGAGTTATTAAAAAAAGTGAATACGATATAGCGGGGTAAGTTGTATGTTTTTCATATCTGAATCCTTGATATATTTCATGCATATTATCACGGAAGCCATTCTTCACACGTTTAAGAGAAACTTGAGTGTAAAATGCTATGAACGGAGGCATTACTCGCTTCACGTTAAGGGATTGCCCGTATTACTTTCTCAAAGTCTAAGTGATAAATAGGCCCATTTTTTAAGCCGACATCAGCGCTCTTTCCATTCATATCCTTAAACAAAAATTATCTACTTACTTAAGGAATAATAGAAAAAAACAGTGAAGAGTGTCAAGGTTTTCAACATTTATCACTTGCCGTCATTTATCATTTATAGCCTGACGCGTATACCATTAGTTTGGAGAAACACAAATGTTAATGGTTATTAACATTCTGTCAATAAAAAAATAACTGATAACTAGTATATTATAAAATAAAAATATTACTGATGCATATACATACATGCATGACGCAAAGAAAGACTATAATAGGCTAAAAACTGCGAACTTAAGGCCACATGAAGCCTTTTGGCTACTCTAATATAACCTTATGATTTACAACATTTTGAGTATGTCCAAATTGTTCACAAATCTAGATTATCTTCAACTATAGGAGTTATTTTTCTTATTATTTTTTGACATCTCATCAATGATGAAGAAGAATATGGAAGTCTAGCCATTTACGAAAAAGCTTCTTTTCATCTCACCAATAGATGTCTCTAGTGAAGTTATAGTGATTCAAGAATAATGTTTCTTAATAATGTTTTGAAACGTTATGAATAATGTTTTGGTTCATATGTATATATAGAACTTTCCAGAATTTGAGTAGCGTGGTTGTCAATAATGGATAGAATTAGTGAATGTTACACGTCTGTAAAGTGATGTCTTAATCTAGCCTATGACGGTCGTCAGCCCCGTTAATGCTCAGACTTTTCTTCTTACCTAAAAAGAAAAACCTTATGATTTGCATGTGATGTCGTAATACACCAGTCTGATGATGTCAGTTACAACGAAACCCGGTTGCTGGTCAAATAAAATTCACGTGGAAAAAAATCATAGTTTTTATTTTATTTCTTATGATTTGTGCCTTTTTTTACAAATAAATTTAAATGTTAATATTCTTCTTCATCTATGTTGAAATGTCAAAATAATATAAAATTTCACAGTTTGTTCTTGAATGTTTTCCGCAGATACTTTGTGGCACATTTTAGAAACTTTATAAATGAAATAATCTTTTAAGTAAAAAAATAATAAAATAAAAATATTCATATCGCAGCTTCATATTGTTTTTTGGGTGTTCCATTAGTTGTTATTTGGGGTTGCTATGCAATGAATAATAAAAATAACATTTAGTATTTTTACGGAGTGTATGGAAGTTTTTGGTGACAGTATTTTAATGTTTTTGAATTAATATAAACCCTGATGATGACAAGGTTCTTGTTGAAACCGGTAGGTTAAATTGTATTAATAAAAAAGTGGTTAAAACAAAGTTATTTCATTTTATAAAGTTTCACAGTTTGTGTTATTCATACAGTAACATTTTGGTTAAAAGCTTCAAAATCTTGGGTACGTTTAGAAATGTGGCTTTCCTTAATGGGTGTTGAAAAAATGGGCGCTTTTGGGCATGAAGAATGAAGACGCATGGCACATGGTAAATATTCATGCCTCCTCGGGTTAAGTGAGTGGTGCTTTGTCTTTGAAGGGATGATCATATTGTGTTGCAGAGTAATAATTGTCAGCCACAGTGACATATTTAAGGCGCCGCAAGGGAAACCAATGACCGCAAAGCGAGAGAACAATTTGCGAGTCAATATATTACGGGAAAGATTATGCGACAAGTATGGAGAAGATTGCCAAGATAAGTATTATCTAAATTTTCAGACATAAACTACAAAATTATTTTACAATCTTTCGATGCGTGGGGGGTGAATATACATTAGCCAGGGATGAAAATGTTCTTTAGGTTAATCTTGTTATAAAGGAGGCTTAAAATATTCCAATTCCCAAAACAACTTTTTACGTCAAGTTAAAACGAAAGTAAGAAAAATGACTAAAATTAATCCGTCATAATTGAAGCCCATACTGCTAAAATTATTGTCTTTAAACTTTTGATGTGGTTAATTTCTGGTCCGTTATGAATATTGTAAACAAAGAGCGAATAAATAAAGGTCAAAATATAATAATGAAATAATCATATAATACCACTTTGGAGTTATTTAATTTAAAGACGACTTGTTTCGGGAAGTACAAATCGCTCACTCCTTTCAAGAACGTTATAAATCAAAAATCGGAAATTTTCAGTTGTGCGTGTTTTTGGAAAGCCCAGAAAATGTACTATATCTCAGCAAAAGAGGCATATTTTAAAATTAATATTTACCCGCTACAGGGCAGAACATGTTGTTTTTGCATTTTGAAGAAAAGGTATTGTTTAATTATTTTTTTTAAATATGCTTAATATTTTTCAAATGCAGAAAAAACCTTCAGGTTTTACCTAAAAAGATCTGTTGCACAGTAAAAAGTTCAATTAGTAGCTTGATATTTATTTTTAATACATTGTGTTATATTTTTAAACTTTAAAAACGTTCTCCTGAAAAATCAAGTTTTTTTTATTTATGACGTTCTTGAAAGGAGTGAGCGAAATGTTTTTTAAATTAACCACTTTTACAATAATTAACAATAATAAGTTTACAATAATTAACTCAAAAATAATTTTACACAAGTGTTTTAATTTTTTACTTAAATATTCATGTTATTCTATAAGATTAATGTCGTTTGGCAGTAACTAAACGGTAATTGATATTTCTATCCATTTTAATTTATGTTTTACTTAGTAAATACCAATATTTCTTAAAATCTACGATAAAATCTATGATACGAGTTTTGATGGATTCCGCATCCGATACAGAGTCACAATCGATTTTAAGAAAAAGTGGGATTCACCATGTAAAATTTAAACTAATAAAGGAAAACACACTTGAGAACAAACAGATATGAAATTTTTTATATGGATATGATATTGGAGATACATTATACGCGGATTATCCAAAAGAAATAGAATGTTCAAGATTCAAAAACAGTCGTAAATATTCAAAAATTGTATCCGATATATCTAAATCTCTAACAATTTTTTACCAAAGGATTCCATACATAAATAACAAATTAACCTTCAAAAAGAATTATTGAAGGTGTGGGATTAAAGGAAATGTATTTGAATTTAATGGTATTTAAGGTACAACTTACTTTTACAGTTTATTTCATAAAATACGTAAATTAATGCTTTGAACTGTGTTTTATTATGTTTTCTAATATTTTTCTTTCTGGCTCCTTACCAACTTACCTTTGAAGACTGCTGAGGTCAGCTATCCTCGTCTTCAGATTGTAGGTCCTTCTATCATGGACTTTTTCAGTTCAAGGAACACTTGAAATAAACAAAGTTTTTTTTCGAAGTTGATTTGTTATGAAAATTAAAAGAATTTGATAAAAAATATAACAAATGATGTTTAATGCAAATTGTGAGCCTACTTAACTGAGCACAGGTGATGAAAATTTGGAGCAATTGTTGATAATGCTGCTCATACATTTTCGTTGATCGTCCTCAGGCGTTCTCTTTTTCATTATTTTTATTATTTAATAGTAGTCGGAAAATTATAAAACACGAGGACATAACAAAATACACGTGGAGCCGATAAACACGACTAAATTTGGAGGAAGGCCCTTGTAATATATTGCCTATACTTAAATTAACCAGCTGCCTGACATATATAAAATAGAACCAAGGATCCAAAATAAGTACTTTGTGGAAAGATTGTGTTATTGGTGGTATTGATTAGTTACATTTTCTCATTTGTTTCTTTTAATCTTTGTTTATTGTTTTATATTTTGCCCTGTAAAGTTTTGTTAATTTTTTTAAATTTTTATAACTTTCTTGTTTATGTTTCAGTCTTGTTAACCTTAATCCCATGTCCCAAAAATGAGTAATGGAAATTACTCATCGGGTAAATGCTTTGATTTTTTTAAATGAGTTTTAGAAGAATTTTTTTTAGCTTCGTGCATGTTTAACCTCAGCTCGTAATGTTTGTGCTGAAACCTTTAGTGCATGTTGGTCTTCTAGTCGACCAAAAATCGCATAAACATTTTTTGTAGTTTTGATTGTGTAAATGGTGCTATGGTGGTGAAGGGTGGTATTGTTTGCATGCTATAGTAGTGATTGTCCTGACGAAGAGACGGGTACGTCTCGAAACCGGTAGATATAAAAATCTCGGTGGGTGGTTAGATACTAATATTATTAACATTTTCGTGTTGGAAAAAAAAGTAATTTTTTTTTTTTTGTTGATTTTAACAAATATTTTGATTTACCGAATTCATTTGGTGTTAGTTTTTATGTGTGTTGGTACCTGTGTATAACTGGTAGAGAAAGTTGAGGCTTGCGGGATATAAGTAAGGGTTGGTTATGGTTGGAGGTGAAGGGTTAGGATTAGGAACATTGAGAAGGGAGACTAGAAGGGAAAAGTAGGGATTATTAAATACTTGATTTGTGAAATGCTTTATATTAATACAATACAGCGAATTACCCACCAAAATCTATAAAAGCCTTCTGAATATTATCGCTTATACATACTTGGTAATTTAAGGGTATATGTGATCCTGATATATCGCTCACTCCTTGCAACAACGTCATATCATGTCGTAAAATAAATTTACGAAGCGAATGTGGTTAGAAAAATGAGCACAGGAAGACCGAGGAAAACTTGGCACAAGGCATCAGGTATGCCAAATACTTGAAAGCGGCTGGGTCAGGAGTCGTAATAATCGTCGGGTATGTATGAGGAGATGCATGAATGTAGAAGAGGCGAATAATGTTTGCAAAGACAGAGTGGTGTGGCGTTCGATTCTCTCTGTCCACCCCTGCGGGGAAGCGGCGTGATGGTTAGTTAGTTAGTTCAATATAACGTCTAATTTTGTTTTGTAAAACCCCCAATTTGGTTTTTAAAACGTCCAATTTGGTTTGTAAAACGTCCAATTTGATTGTAAAACGTCCAATTTGGTTTGTAAAACGTCCAATTTGATGTGTAAAACGTCCAATTTGGTTAGTTAAACTTCCAATTTTGTTTGAAGAAGGGTCCAATTTGAAGTGAAAAATCTGTATGGTATAATTTAGCATTTGAATATGTGAGTTATACGTTTATAGATTAAACCGAGAGTTAATTATATTGGATTATGCCATGAGGTATATAGTAAGACAAGGATCATTGAATTGGTTTATAATCAAATACAATACGAGGATTCAAATTAAGTTAGTAAACAGAATAATTTATCTCTGTATGCCGAACAGCGTTGTTATACGTTTATAGATTAAACCGAGAGTTAATTATATTGGATTATGCCATGAGGTATATAGTAAGACAAGGATCATTGAATTGGTTTATAATCAAATACAATACGAGGATTCAAATTAAGTTAGTAAACAGAATAATTTATCTCTGTATGCCGAACAGCGTTGTTATACGTTTATAGATTAAACCGAGAGTTAATTATATTGGATTATGCCATGAGGTATATAGTAAGACAAGGATCATTGAATTGGTTTATAATCAAATACAATACGAGGATTCAAATTAAGTTAGTAAACAGAATAATTTATCTCTGTATGCCGAACAGCGTTGTTATACGTTTATAGATTAAACCGAGAGTTAATTATATTGGATTATGCCATGAGGTATATAGTAAGACAAGGATCATTGAATTGGTTTATAATCAAATACAATACGAGGATTCAAATTAAGTTAGTAAACAGAATAATTTATCTCTGTATGCCGAACAGCGTTGTTATACGTTTATAGATTAAACCGAGAGTTAATTATATTGGATTATGCCATGAGGTATATAGTAAGACAAGGATCATTGAATTGGTTTATAATCAAATACAATACGAGGATTCAAATTAAGTTAGTAAACAGAATAATTTATCTCTGTATGCCGAACAGCGTTCTGTAAACTTCTGAAACTGCGATCACTATCATGAAAATATGTTTTATGGCGAATTATTTTGTAAAGGTATTGTTACCTAATCGATGGATATATATATATATATATATATATATATATATATATATATATATATATATATATATATATATATATAAATATATATATATGTATATATATATATATATATATATATATATATATATATATATATATATATATATATATATATATATATATATATATATATATATATATATATAGGGAATACCATATATCGTAATTTATGTATTATCTGTTAAATCAAACACAGATTTTCTGTCAACTAAGTTGTATTTTATTGTTAAAAAAACACGTTAATTTTTATGTGTTTTTTTAACAATAAAATACAACTGTATATTGTAACAATTTGCATTTTTAAACGAATGTGAAGATTAAATGGATTATCGGTCCTTAAATACCTATACAATTATAATAAAATATAATAAAGCCCTTATCCGCACCCCAATGGTGCATAGGGCACTGTTTCATATAAACGCAGTGTTATCTTGATCGTTTACACATGAAGGAAAGGTGACCAGCCCTCCGCTTCAGGTACCAGTCCAGGGTAGTATTTAATAAATATTACAGTGAAAAAATCACTTATATTTATTTAACCCCCCCTGGGAATCGAACCCGGGACCTCCAGAACGGTAGCCGAGCGTGCTGACCATTACACTACGGAGGCGGACAAAATTCTAGGTACTAGTAATAGTAATAGCTTCAACATGTGCAGTAATAATTTACGGGAGACAACAATAGCTAATGGGGTGTTTGATTTGACAATTAATACTACTACTATTACTACTACCATCACGCTGTTTCTCCGCAGGGGTACGCAGAAAGGATGAATCGCCACATTCTTATGTCCTGACACACTCCTCACCTCCTTCACATCCATACATCTAGTCATACATGCCCTTCTATAACGCAGACTTTTGACACCACCAGATTTTAGGTTCTGATTGATCTGATTGATCTAATCGTGCCAAGTCTTTTTCAATCGTCCCCGTTCTGTTTTCCCGCTCACATTCGTCACATATAATTTCTTGGTCATTCTCTCCTTATCCATTCGTTTTACATGTCCGTACCACCGCGTAAAGAACTGACACAATACTTATTATGAATTTGAATTTTAAAAAAGCACCATTGGAAATTATGGAATGAATGCTGGGAACAGAGTGAATGGTGCACTAAAATCAGTTTTAGCAAATAAAAATCTATCAGCGGAAGCTAAACTGGCAGTACACAATGGAGTTCTGGTTCCAACCCTTATGTATGGAAGCGAAGCATGGAGTTGGCAAAAGAAGGATGAAAGCAGACTGAATGCAGTCGAAATGCGATCGCTCAGACGAATGTGTGGCAAAACGATGTTTGATAGATGTTCGAATGATGAAATAAGGAAAGAATGTAAGGCTGAGATAAGCATTATCGATAAAATTAAGAAAGGTGTTTTGAGATGGTTTGGACATGTGGAGCGTATAAGTGAAGAAAGAACGGTTAAACAAATTTATGAAGCGAATGTAGTTGGAAAAAGAAGCAGAGGACGACCGAGGAAAACTTGGCACAATCAGGTATGTCAAATACTTGAAAGCGGCCGGGTCAGGAGTCGTAATAATCGTCGGGTATGTATGAGGAGATGCATGAATGTAGAAGAGGCAAAGAATGTTTGCAAAGACAGAGTAGTGTGGCGTTCGATTCTCTCTGCCTACCCCTGTGGAGAAGCGGCGTGATGGTTAGTTAGTTAGTTAGTTAGGAAATTATTTTTATAAATCAAAAGACACGATAAGCGTTTTTTCAATTAATCATTAATTCAACAATAATAATTATAATAATTGCGTAGGTTATTACAGGCGTATGAACACGTGTATAAAGGTACAGAAACAAAGAATAATATCTGGTTTCCATTAACAATATTTATCTTCAATAAATGATAATGTAATCTTATTTTCATTGAATAGAATTTCTTGAGAACGTTGAAGTATAATTTCATGAGATACAATTTTCTTTGAATTATTCCCGAGAAAGATTCTCAAGCTTGTATGATACAAGATTTATATCAACATCATTATACAGTCCATGAGTATTTACCCCAAACTAAAATAAGCGGTAATGTGGGTGTAATATACTTTCCCCCACAGAACGGTAAACGATTCAACGTTTTCAACGTTGATAATATTTACCCGCTACAAGGCAAAAAGTGTTGTTTTTGCATTTTGAAGAAAAGGTATTGTTTAACTATTTTTTTCAATGCCACCTTGATTCTCCAATTCAGAAATGCAAATGATACGAAAATATTACTTTTTAACAAGAAGTCTTTAACCGTATAAATATTACCGATAATGCTCAGAATGGTGAACGTTACACAAGTCGCTCACTCCTTTCAACAACGTCATATATCAACAATCGTCATTTTTCAGTAGTGCATGTTTTCGGAATGCCCGGAAAATGTACTATATCCCAGCAAAAGCAGCACATTTTTAACATAATATTTACCCGCTACAAGGCAAAAAGCGTTGTTTTTGCATTTTGAAGAAAAGGTATTGTTTAACTATTTTTTTTAAATATACCTCATATTTTTCAAATGGAGAAAAAAGGTTCAGGTTTTACCTTAAAATATCTGTTGCACGGTAAAAAGTTCAAGAAGTGGTTTAATATTTATTTTTAATACATTTCATTATTTTTTTAAACTTTAAAAACGATCTCCTGAAAAATCAGTTTTTTTAAAAATACAGTATATGACGTTATTGAAAGGAGTGAGCGAAGTGTATAAAGTGATAGCTTAAGTCAGCCAAACGCCAGGTCCCTGGGATGCTCAGACTTCCATCTTCTTATATAAAAAAGAAGAATGAGAACGATACATATTTCATATCAAGTTGAGACAACTTTATAAAGTCTTTAACCGTTAAAGTACTGAGAGTCGATATATCGACTCTGGTATGTTTTATATCAAATTTTCACAGATGGTGCTGCGCTCAGTTAAAAATTTGTAGAAAGTATTGATTTTTCCAATAACGTTTCGGTGAAATTCATTCTGAATAAGTTGTAAAATGTATTTTTTCGGAGAGAGCATCATATAAAATTTCGTTTTAAGATACTTCGAAGATATTTTGACCAGTCGATCAGTGACTGGACTATTCACCTTACGGATGATATATCGAGATATATTTAAAGTGTCTTAACTGAGATAGAGCATGTACCGTTAAGCAATGGAATCTTAAGAATTCCATATTATTTCGTGTATAATAATAAATAATTAAAAACAAATTTATGAGGCAAATGTAACTGGAAAAAGGATCAAAGGAAGACCGAAAAAAGTTTGGCACGATCAGGTATGCCAAATATTTGAGAGCAGTCAGGTTAGGAGTCAAAACAATTGGTGGGTATGTATGAGGAGATTCATGAACGGCAAAGAATGTTTGCAAAGGCAGAGTGGTGTGGCGTTCTATTCTCTCTGCCTACCTCTGCGGGGAAGCGTCGTGATGGTTAGCTAGTTTTTTAAAAACATATATAATAATTATGCATCTCTAATATAAGTACTCGCAGATTATTCCGACTTTGTTCTCACAACTTTCAAGTACTTGAAACAATTAATAAGGCTTTTCATCTGATACTATTTCCAACTACATACACCTCATAATTAAGTAACTAACGGTCATTACTTAAACCAACCGAAGAAAGTTCATGAGGTTTTTAACTGTCTAGACTCACAATTTTTATTTGTCGATATTATTAATTTTGATTTTCTTTTTACCGAAAATATTTTTCTGACTTAAAATAACGATATATAATTCAAAACCTCGCAACCATTAATAATGACAAAAACTGCCTTTTCATTTAAGTTCGCAATAGGGTCGTGTTAACTGCGGGTTATTTGTGATTAAAATGTCCAATTTGGTTCTACTTTAAAAGTGTCGAACCTTTTAAACGATTGTAGGGTGTTAAATAACGAATGTTCCTCCAATATGGGGAGAGGGGGTGTGTTCGTGTCCGCGGTAAAAGAGTTGGAAAAGGACGACCAGGGGTGTATTTAAGGACTCAATAAAAAAGGATGTAAGCGAATAGTTTCTAGTAACACCGTATGTTTCTTTTTTATTTGACACTGAGAAAGTTTTTACCTACAATTATTTATTTATTTAATATCGATTGAATGGTTTTTTTTATATTTTTTAACACATTGTTTCTGTTTTAAATTTCAGTTAAAAAGTTGAATAAAAAAATGTGTAAGAAATAAAAATAAAGTACTATATTATGTTATATCATTCATTAGTACAAACAATAAGCAATGAATGTAAGTACCTCTCCAAGCACAAGAGCTAAGTCTCTTTTTTTTGAGAGGAACATCTCGACTAGTTTTAAAATGTGCTAAAAGTGAAAATGTCTGGTAAATTAATTGAACAGTATATTTGTGTTTATAATTACAAAAAATATCTAAAACATCTAAAAAAATCAATAAATATATATGATTAATTTATATATATATATATATATATATATATATATATATATATATATATATATATATATATATATATATATATATATATATATATATATATATATATATATATATATATATATATATATATATATATATATATATATATATATATATATATATATATATATATATATATATATATATATATATATATATATATATATATATATATATATATATATATATATATATATATATATATATATATATATATATATTTATATATATATGTATATAAATATATAAATATATGAATATAAATATAAATATACACATACATATCTTACATTTATAGGAGAGCTTACTTCCGTATTCAGGCTTTCGTATTTTAAAAATCTCCCGATTTGAAGTAAGAACCGTATAAATCATCTGCCAAAACTGAGAGAAATATAAATTTATTGGCCCATATTTCTCGGTATTTTTGTATATTTTACTGCTGTACTTCAGGTACCTGATTGATGTTGGTTTAGCATTCCACTCTCAATATTCGGATACAATTTTTTTACAGTGGATTACGGTGGCATGGAATGTTTTTGTTTGTTTTTGAGTTAATGACATAAAAATATTAAAATCTATTTCAATTTTAATACTTTATAGATTTTATAATTAATTTATAAAATCTATATATCGGTTCCACTAATGGAAATATCTCCTTATAACATAACTTTTTTTTCACATTTTGAGTGTGTTCAAACACTCGTTTACAAAAAAAGGCCTCTGCTCGAGAAAAGCTTTTCTGAATCCAACATAGACGGCTATTGTGAACTCATATGTAATGTGTCATGAGATTGATCAATATGTCTAGCAGCTCCGAAAATTTGAATATTGTGGCTGTCCATCATGTAAATCGATAACATAACTAGCATGTGACAGATCATAAGCCCTATAAATGTCAAGTTTTCTTTATTATTCTACATTTATATTGAGATGTCAAAATATAAAAATAATTGTAAAAAATTGGAGAAAACCTAAATTTGCTAATATATGACCAGGGTTATAAGTAGATAACCCCAGATTTGTGAATAAGTATTTAGACACATTAAAAATTTATGAATGAAAATATTGAATGAATGGTTGTCTTATATTATTATTGGTTTTTCTACCTTACCTTAAAAAATAATTTGAAAGAATCGACAATTTATAAGAGAAAATTGCCAAAACGAGAGCTTTGCGGTTCTAGTGTAAAGAGCTCTCAAGCTTTATTTGATAAACGTTTCAAATGCTATTTTTTTAAGTCTGAGAAGAAAAGAATCATTCATTTCAGTATAATTTTTTGACATTGAAATATTCCAAGGAGACTGAAGGTAAAACGAGCATGGTTTTGCAGCATTTTTAACATGAATTGACAAAAATAATATTCGATAAAAGTATCGTTTGCACATAAAATTTATATCATGCTTATTATCGGGTACCTATTTAAAAAGGTTATGCGAAAACGGTTTTTCATCTTTAACGTGATTCTTTAAATTAATGTGTGCGTACTTCAGTAGAAACGTTTTCTATTGAGAATTTGGTTTTTATTTTCTAAACTTAAATGCGATACTTATGATATTTTATAATGCGTTTATTAATATATTTTCTTTATATATTTCTTCTTCCATAAACATTCTCTCCATACATTCATTACTTTTCTTTCAAATAAAGTGGAAAATTCAAATAAAGTTTTTTTTAAATATAAAATATGTTTTTCAAAGTAAGTACTAATTTTAAAATGATCACTTAAATCAATAAAATACAAAGTACGTGTTTAAATTATTTTTTTGTAATATGAATGTTTTAATAAGTAATTCCAACATGTGTACATTATTACGAGTAATATATTTATAAGGTATATTCGAATAGCTATAATCGATAAAATTAAGAAAATTATGTTGAGATGGACATGTGGAACGAATGAGTGAAGACAGGGCGGCAAAAAAAAAATGTGGGGCAAATGCAGTTGATAAAAGGAGCAAAGGAAGACCGAGAAATAATTGGCAATTGGCATGATCAAGTGTTTCTAAAACTCAGTCAATAAAAATAATTATCTACCTATAGTAATAATATTTATTGGCGAGTATGTATGAGGAGATGCATGAATAGAGAAAGGCAAAGAATATTTGTACAGATAGAGTGAAGTGGCGTTCTATTGTCTCTGCCTACCCCTGGAGGGAAGCTGCGTGATGGTTAGTCGTCGTTAGTCGATAGTCACTTTTTTAATCATGTGAAAAATCACTCATAATTATTTTGCCACCCTGGGAATCGAACCCGGTACTTCCAATCTAATAACCAAACACGCTAACTACTGCATTACGGATAAAAAGCATATTTGATATTCCAAATAGAAAACGCAAAAAACGACAAACAGATATAACGATAAATTGTGAAATGTTTTGACGAATTATGTCGTCATATTCAAAGTTATATTTTAGTGATGACATATTTTGTCTTACCCGGATAATTTAAACAATTCATATCATTAGACTTTAGACAACGTGTGAGGAGAATGGAATCATCCAGACTTCCCACATTGCACTGCACGGCCAACCCCAAGATAGAAGACTTCCAAGCAGACCACCAAAGAGATGGACTGACAGCTGGGAGTCAACTTCGTAGGAGTCTAATCCCTCTTAAAAACAGCCCACAAGGCTCACAACAAGCAGATGAAGAAGAAGAAGAAGAAGAAAAAAAGATGAATTAATTTCTTTAAAAGGTTATAAAAAATGTTTGTAAAACGTATTGTATCTACGTATCATATAACAAACAAATTTAAGCAATTTCCACTTTTGATGTCAAATGTGTAAAATACAAAATAAAAACATTATTAAAAGCTTATTTTCATCTACCAATAGATGTCTCTATTGAAGTTCTAGTGATTCAAGAACAATTTTTCAAAATTGGTTCACATATCGCTCACTCCTTTCAAGAACGTCATAAATCAAAAAACTTGATTTTTCAGGAGAACGTTTTTCAAGTTTAAAAATATAACACAATGTATTAAAAATAAATATCAAGCCGCTTTTTGAACCTTTTACTGTGCAATAGATCTTTTTAGGTAAAACTCGAGGATTTTTTCTCCATTTGAAAAATATTAAGTATATTTAAAAAATAATTAAACAATACATTTTCTTCAAAATGCAAAAACAACATTTTCTGCCCTGTAGCGGGTAAATATTGATTAAAAAATATGCCTCTTTTGCTGGGATATAGTACATTTTCTGGGCATTCCGAAAACACGCACAACTGAAAATTGACGATTTTTGATTTATGACGTTCTTGAAAGGAGTGAGCGATATATAGAACTTCCAAGAATTTGAGTAGTGTAGTTGTCAATAATGGGTAGAATTGGTGAATGTTACACGTGTGTAAAGTGATCACTTAAACCAGCCAATGACGGTCGTCAGCCCCGTAAATGCCCAGACTTCCATATTCTTCTTCATCTTTGATGAGATGTCAAAAAATAATATGTGACATATTCATACTAACTCGAAATAATTATTCATATACGACAGGGCTGTATTCTATGGAAAACTTGACGGGTCAATTTAAAAGAAAAAAAAAAACAAGTTTATCCGATATGCAATACTATAGCAAAATGGGAATGTAATAAAGTAAAGAAATCTAGTAGAAGTCAGTTTTATTTTACTCATTTAAGAAAGAGGAAAAAAACTCATTACATTGAAGGGTTCATTGGAAGAATACAGACAGTGAGAGATACGATGGCGGAATATAAAGAAGGATGGTAGGGAAAAAGTGTCTGGAAGAAACACTCACGTAAACGTATTATTTAGATTGTAATCTTATTTTTATCCTCGAATTGTTCTATGTCTTGAAAATGTGATGTTAACCCAATTTTATTTTTGAATATTTTCAAAATGCTGTCATACTATTATATTTCTGTAAACCTAAGCGGCTCATTTTTTTTTATTTATTTGATTTTTTCACTCTTATATATATATTCAATATTACCATGGACTGGTACCTGAAGCGAAGGGCTGATCACTTTTCTATCATGTGTTAATAATAATCAAGATAACACTGCGTTTATATGATGCAGTTCCCTGTGCACCATCATAGTAGAGAATCGTTTACTCTCTTGCATATGTTATATAGTAACAAACCATGCACGCTTGCATAATATACTGTTTACCAGCTATACTCGTTTTCATATTTATCAGTCAACAATCCCAATGTTGAAGGTACAAAAATGTTTGATGAAGAACTGGACAAATTACCATTGAATATGAGTGACGATTTTTACATTTATTTCAACTCAAACGAAGCTCAACCATAAATGAGATTTTAATTTAAAAAATTAGATAAAAATTAACACTGACAAAGGTGAGTCTAAAATGAAATCAGGCGCAGTAATATGTCTTTATTTAAAAAAAATTGCAGTGTTAATTATTTATCATACTTCATGTGTCATACTTCAGCTATCATAAACAAATAATTTCTTTCCAAGAGTATGAATTAATGAAAATGAATTAACAAAATGTAAATATTATTAATCACGAGGAAGTTCCACAAATTAAATTCAACATATCAAATGTAGTTGGTCATATGAACAAAAGAAGACCGGCAAAAACTAGGTGTGATCAAGGATTTCAAATACTTAACAGTGGTCAGATTGACAGTTGGAATAATTGGCGGGTATGTATGGGGAGATGCATGAATGTGGAGAGGCGAAGATTGCAAAAGTCTAGTTTCCTATTCTCTCTGTCTTCTCTTACGGGGAAGCGGCGTGATGGTTAGTTACTTTCATGTTATTTGTGTGTACTCACGTAAATTATGGTATTCAATGTTAAATTATATGTTTAAAATGAAGCAATAATTCCTTTTTTTATCCACTCGTACATTTAAGCAATTTAGGCTAAAAAATACATCAAAATTATTAAGTGAAAATTTGTGTTAGCTCTTTATCTACATTTTCATTTTTTATATGTAATTATGATTTAAATGAATGTATATATCATCAAAATAAATAGGAGTCAAAATGCGCTAACAGCTTTGTGTTTATGAGTGGAGAAATAAATTCTAAAAAAATCTCTAATGACGTTATCAACTAGGACAATTACCCAAAGGAGAGTTTCCTTACTCTGTAATTTCCAAGTGAATTTTTCATAATTATATCCGCAGCATGAAGATTTGTCACGGAAATAAATGACTGCTATAAATATTCTACATGGCGTCGACGAATCATCGTTAGTACACCTCCCCGGCTACACGCCTGGCCGTGGTCATTAGTCCCCTCATTCATAGTCATCACTTTGACAAATAAACAACGTTTGTGGATACGTCATTTTTAAACTGCATATAAATTTTCTACAATCGATTTAAAAATGAAAAATCGCTGATGGTTTTCAACCCCAGATCACTAGAGAATAGTTGTACTTGTACAGTGCTTGCAGTGATTCATTACAAATATGATTACATTGCATTACTAATATATAACAGGATTTTAAAAATCACAAATATTGGTATATTCAAAGTAAATATGTTTAATCATATTTAGGATATTACAAATCAGGAATATCCAATTTACAGGAGTAAAAATATGAACATGTTTTGCCTAATAAAATTATTCAGATTTTCTTTATCAGATGGATTGTCAAAAAAACAGATTTTTTTAAAACATTTAATTTTACTCGTCATATATTTCAACATATTAAATTTGTCAATTTTTTTTCTTGTTTCAATTTGATCAGTTCTTGTTACTTAATTAAATATTTCCGTGATTTCTTTTATTGTTTTTAATTTAAATAACACTTATTTTTATACACTCTAAGTGTCTAAAAATAAGTGTTATTTTTATACACTTAAAGTGTATAAAAATAAGCGATTTAATCATAAAAATAAATTTAAAAAGAAAAACAATGGAAAGATCAAATAATAAGATAAGTAAAATAAAAATATTTTACTTATCTTATTATTTGATCTTTCCATTGTTTTCTTTTTTCAATTTATTCTAAATATGTACTTATCTTGCGGATTCATTTCTTCATCAGTTTAGTTTAAGAACTCGACATCTGCTTAAATTTCAGTATAAAAGAAATTTATGATTGATTCATATAATTTTTAAGTACATTAATACTTTAACAATAAAAATAATACTCACCATCTAAATTGAGTAAATCAGTCGAATAAATATTCGTATGAATGAAATAATTAAATAACTCGATTAAATAATCGAGTTATTTTAAATCGAAATACAATTCCTTTGATTTATCCATCGCTTCTAAAAACCTTGAAAATCGCAAATAATTATTATGATGAGCAACATGAGTAGAGTAGGTACTATTAGTATAATAAACCTTATTTATGGCAGCAACTAGAATGTCTTTGATGCGTAATATTTTGGGATATAAAACCACTTTGTCGCAACCTTCGCGTCTTCAAATAAATTGCGGTTAACTGATGTGACTTTTAGCGACACGTTTTAGAACCAAATTTAGTCCTTAAACAATTAAAGTGTTCTGTTCTCGTGCACAAATTATTACTTTTGTCGAAAACCCACCTTGAAAAAAGCGTTAGGGATCGTTAAGCTTCGCTGTTTGTCTGTTTTAATGACCCTTGTTCAATTTATAGGCACTTCTGTAGTGTATAAAATTGAAAAACAACATGGTATCGAAACGAATGTAAAGTATACAGAGTATAAGACCACGCGAAAAAACATTTTTAAGGAAATAAAATGTTAAAGAAATCTGAAAAAAATACGAAATGTTACACAAACAAAACGATTCGCATCAATCGCAAAAAACTAAGAATGATTTATTTTCAATTGATCTGGGTGTGTGTGAGGGTGGTATTTTTCATTTTCCATCTGCAGACTAGCCTGTAAAACAGAAGACAGGTTTAAAAATGTTGTACATATAAATTTTTTATAAAAATAAGTTGTGCATAAATTATCAAATAATTTTTTTAGCAACTGGAACATTTTAAGAAATATATATATACTTATAATTATTATTATTTTTTAAATTATTTTTTTATAGTAAAAAGAGAAATATTTGTGTTTTAATTATTTTAAAAAAATAATTCAATTTCATGCTATTTCTGTGAGCTTAAGCAGCTCATTATTAGAAATAGGTATCTATTTGTGGTAGACTGGGTTCGAACCGAGAAACTTTGATTCAAGAGTCCGAGACACTAACCACGGGACCACAACCCGACACAATATTTGAATTTGAAAGATCTCCTACCTACATAACCCAATGAACACATGTCTCAGTTCGGAAAATGGGATTTTACCCGATATCGTCTTTTTACTTTCCGACATATTCACGAACACCTATGTTTGTCTCAAGGAATGTACTTTAAATGCAAAAAACCGTCACTGAAGAAATATTTAGCTAAATATTTTTTAGGATTCTCAACACGTCGCGTTTCTATAGAAAATGTTTAGAAAGGAGGGTCTAGATTCTAGAGCATTTTGACTTACCTAGATAGCAAAATACGTATCAACGTAAGCCTAGCAAAACATATTTTCAAATAAAGAACTTAGAATTTAAAAAAAACCTTTACAATGGTTTTCACTCATACGGATAGAAAAGTACCTACACATCAATTTTAGCCTAGCGAAATATATTTTTAAATAAAGAACATTAAATTCTAGAAAACGCTTTTAAAACTATTTTAATTTGTTGGATAGGAAAGTACGTATCAATTTTAGCCCAGCAAAATGCATTTTTAAATAAACAACTTTGAGTTGAAAAATACTTTTAAATAATTCTCACTTACCTGGAAAGCAAAGAGGATTAAATTTAGCCTTGGAAAATATTTTTCCAAATAAAGAATTCTGAATTCTTCAAAATATGTAAAAAAATATTTTAACTTACCTGGATTGGAAACTACTCGTATCTACGCCTAGCAAAATAAATTTCCAAACAAAGAACTTTAAATTCTTGAAAAAACCTTTTGATTGATTTTCATTTACCTGGATTGCAAAGAGGATTAACTTTAAAACATGGGAAAATATATTTAAAAAAAAAACATTGAATTATAGAAAATTTAACATAATCAAAATGATTTTCACTTACTAAGTAACCAAAGTAAGCCACCTATTGATTTTGGCATTGAAAAATATAATTTCAAACAAGGAACATTGAATTATTGAAAATAACTTAAATAAGTCATTTTATTTATTTTCTCCACACGAGTATTCAGGCTTTTAATTTATAAACATGTTTTCGTTAACTTTTTTCGATTCCATTCGAATTTATTGGATTTTTAGTAAAAAATGTTACAAAATACGGCACCTAATATTTTTTTTCAAAGCAACTAAGCAATATAAGAGAAATGTAAATAAATTGTTATGAAATTCTTTAAAAAAGAAAATTTATAGGCTGAAAGAATTAAATGTAATTCTGGTTTTATTACAAATTATTCTTTGAAGAAAAATATATATAAAGGAGTTGATATTCATAAATTCGTACATTCATGATATGAGTGAAAAATAAATAACAGGTGTAGTGAAAATTTAGCGATTTTTTTTAATTTCAGATTCCGTAACTTTATTGTATTTTCAGCAACAGTTTATTATGTATAACAAGATATATTCTATATCTCGACAAAGTAAAATCATGTTTGTTTCTGTTAAAACATTTAATGTGAATTGAGTTTTCACCCTTGGCGATAAATCTAGTACTTGAGTAGAATATTTTTAATTAAAATTTTGCTTAATAGCTACAAATATTTAAAAATAACATATTTAACACGTGTTTCGATGCATACAACATCATTGTCAGCATTCACTAATTGTACCCACGATTGACAACCACACTACTCAAATTATTGGAACTTCTATATATATTGTTCGAATTCAAAACATTGTGCTTGAATCACTAGAATATAGGGATATCTATTGGTGAGATGAAAATCTATTTTTGAGATGGGAACTGCTTGAATAGCTAGAAAAAGAAAGAATAATAAAACACTAATAATATTATTTTTAGCGTGTACCGCTTTGTTGACATTCAAGGGTCGTAGCAACCTTGAGAAACAGCATACCTCATCTTACATATTAAGTTACCGCAATAATACATACACATATTGTCACTCTAGGCAAGTACCAGATAACGGGCCAAACTTGGTGCAAACAAAGGCAAGCGCTAGGTACGTACGTATATTAGTGAAACTTTCCAAGTAAACACATCCTCATACCAGTACCAGTATGCGGTAGGTACTATTTATACACCTAAGTCTGCATCTACACACATTTGTGAAGTTTCATATGTGTAATATGCCTTCGTCGACGTTATGCGGTAATAGTCAAACACGCTTGAAATCTTAGTTCCAATCGGTAATTTAGGAAAGGAAATAATCCAAAAATCCTTCATTTAATTTTTTTCTTCTCAGTGTTGGGTGCTTACCTGAACCGCTACCCTCAACTGCAAGGAATGTGAAAGTCCACGCCCTCTAAACGTGACATTAGTTCTCTCTATTCCTCAGTGAAAACTGAAAAGGGTGCAGCCACGTTTGGACGGTCACAGCAGTAAAGAAAATTACGCGATCGAGGTAAAACATCAATTGTCTATAGTTGTTACAATTGTAATTAAACTAGTGCAGAAACTAGTGAAATAAACTAAAAGGAGATTTTAACATTTATAATTTCAGTTTACTTAGTTAATTCCAATTTTTAAAATTTATTGTGACGCGCGTTTTGATGCATTTCACATCATTCCGCATCAAACACTATAACATACATGAGCATATTAAAAATGATTCGGAATGCATAAAAATACGTGTCACAATAGATTTGAAGAAATAGTGGTATTTAGTAAGAAAAACTTTAATTTAAAAAATATAGATATTACCACAAAGTAACATAATCAATTAATAAAATGATTTAAACAATTAAGCAGTCTAAAAGTATTCGATTTTTTGAAAAATGCAATGGTTAGTAATAAAAACAGACCAAAGTCGAGCTGTAGTCCCGTGGCTAGTGTCAAAGATTCTGCGCTCGACCCTACTCTACCATAACTTGATTCCTATTTTTCATAACGGGCTGATTTGGCATACAAAAAACAGTATGAAATAAAAAAAAATTATTAGATTCTTACTTCACGGAATAAAAAAATTGACCTAATCATTCAACAAAACTATTGTATACGACCACTTTTGAGTTTTTTATTGTAAAATTGGAGTTACAATTACACATTTTCTCACTATAGGTTGATAGTGCAAACTGTTATAGAATATCACTTGTTGATGAGAACACATCGCTTACTCCTTACAACAACGTCATTATATTTACATTTTTATATAAAAATCTTAAATTTTCAGTTGTGCATGTTTTCGGAATACTCAGAAAATGTACTATATCCCTGCAAAAGCGGCATATTTTTAACTTAATATTTACCCGCTACAGGACAGAAAATGTTGTTTTTGCATTTTGAAGAAAAGGTATTACTTAATTATTTTTTAAAAATAAACTAAATATTTTTCAAACGGAGAGTTAAAGTTTAAAAAAGATCTCCTGAAAAATCGAGTTTTTTTATACATGACGTTGTTGAAAGGAGTGAGCACAATGTGTTCACGAAACTAGTCGTGTTAACATTAATAACCTCGAAATTGGTTTTAAAAAGATGATTTATTTTTATTATTAAAATCATCATTTTAATGCACAAAGCTTATGAATCAATAAATGATATGTCAGTTTGATAACATGGACGATTAAATACGTGTGAACTTAGGTTCACGAAATTACGTTAAACGAAGTTCATACTCGGTAACTATATGCATGGCAAACATCTGTTACATTGAAGAATACCTCTTCTATGCTAATTTTCTCTACAGACGGATATTTAATCATTCACTTCTTTACCCACTGAAATGTTCCGTATTCTAATCAATTCAGTACCATCCCCTTTGAAGGTTTTTCGTGTGGCAGACTTTTCAGGAAATCGATTCCATTCAATTTCAATAATTTTCTTAAATGTACTTGTAAAATTTATTACGTTTAAGGAAAGCTCCCAAGATTTTATTTTACACCGAATATTATAAAAGACCTTCAGGAAAGGAAGAAGATCAGGAAATAACTTGGTGGACAGTTAAAACAGAAGGTTGTGTTGTATATAGATCTGAAAACTCCGGTTTTCGATAGAAAGTGGTGTAAAGTGCTACACAGACAAGAGCCTACTTCTAAAATTTTATATGTAGTGTAGAGTAAAAAAAACTCTAAAGGTTTATCAATTTTTATTTCATTTGGTCAGTGACATGGTTTCGTCGTTGCCGATATCATCAATCTGGTCCAGTATGATACGGTAGCGATGAAACCCGATCACTAGTCAAATAAAACAAAAGTGGAAAAAAAACTTTGGAGTCGTTGATTTATTATATAAAATACAGTTTCACAAAGAAATGTCAGTACCAAAATTAAATATAATATTCAATGTTTGACGTATTTTTCATATTTTTTATTTGACATATTTTTTTATATGACATGTACACACACACACACACACACACACACATACACACACACACACACACTCACTCACAGAAACACACACACACACACACACACAAATACATATGTACGGAGTAGAGTAGCATGTACTCAATTTGATTACAATAATCGTTGAAAATGAGAAGAAAGAGAAAAGTGGAGGGTATTTGAATGTTCGCTTCCATAGTGTAGTGGTAAGCGCACTTGGCTACCATGCTGCAGGTCCTGGGTTCTATTCCCAAGAGCATCAATAAATATTAGTGATTTCGACATGTCGTCATAGATGAGGAAGATCGGAATGCAAGAAGAGCACGAAGAAGAATATGGAAGTATAGGTATATTTGGCACTTTTAATCTGTCATAGGCTAGTTACGTAAACACTTGCACGGAAATAGTGCTCTTTACTAAGTGAAACATTGGTTAAAAATGGATAGATTTTACTAAAAAGTGACTGCCGAATCAATTAATGAAAATACTCGCATGGTATATTGTATTATCAATAAGTCTTATGCGTCTAGAGGTAGGTAAGTGTATGAATATCTAAGGGTGATATATTTTTCAGTATTTTTCAACGGTATAATATAACGGTATAATACGAGGAGTTACTGATCAATATTTCCATTTTATTACGCCCGACTCAAGGACGACTTTTAATACATTTTTCTCTTGTAAATAAAAAAGGACGTAAAATAAGACGTCATACCCGAGAAAATATAGGACAAGGTGGAAAATCCCAACTATTTTAGAGCCTCGTACATCAAATGTCTGCGAATTTTCGACCCATCCAAATTTCCCGATAATCTTGGAAAATGCGCCCGGCTACGCGTGAAGCGCGTCCCACCTATCAGAATTATCTGAACGTCGCTCATTTGATCTCTTTCTTCGGCACAATAACTTTTCTTCCGATCAGAGAACGTCTGCCGTTCCCAGGGCCGAAAAAGGTCTGATGATCGATGGCGGCGATTGTCAAATTCCGCCTATAATCTTTTTCGATTCGCACCGATGAACGGTCCTGAGTTCTTGTTTTGTACATTTTTAAGATTGTGATCGAGAATTATTTCGCTCTCTTTGTGCGATTTATCCTTTATGTGGCGGGGATTTTACCGCTTTTTCCAGGATAAGTCTTGTGGAAGAGACATTTGCGGCTTTTGCCGACCGATTACCTGGGAATTCTGATTCTGGGGGACCTAAACCGGAAACCGTGAAACTATTACAATAAAAATACTATGTTAGGAGGGTTGGAAAATGTGTGATTTCTATCCAACGAGGAAAAATTACTATTTTCTTTTACGTTAAACAAATGGCAATTCCTTTATAACGTGTCAATTGGATATAACACATGGATATCCAATATAAAACACAAAATTATTGTTGTGAATTTGTAACATTCTTTTTAACAAAAGATTTACAAAATAAAATGAATACATCAATATGAAAATAAAACACTTGTATATGACAACTTATGGCTATTGAGCAATGCTTACGACATATAAATTCAATAAATACTATGAAATTGATTTAATTTATTTTTTAATTGAAAACGTTGTTTTTTTTGTTGTTCATAATATTAACTTATTTTAAACGATTAGAAAATTGTCATTTTTATTAGATTAAATTCAAATTTGATAAATAAGTGTGTCTTTAGTTTGTGTCTTGATAAACATAAGAAAAAAACCTAATAAAAATTCATTGCTATCATGTCTGATACTAATAATTTTATCAATAATAAATAATACAAACACGATATCTTTAATTGAATCTTTTACAATATATACACATTCATTGAAATAATTACATATTATCAAAACATAAAAATTATTTGTAACATGTTTGTATTTTGTTTCAGCGCAAACGACGAAATGATTTTCGAATACGATTATTGTATCAGAGTCCATATGTATTCGAAATTATATATTCAAAACATGAATCACTATTTTGCAATTGATTTATGAAATGTACGATTTATTTACACACAAAAATCGAATGTAAAAGTGTAAACAGCAATTTTATTTACCCGTTTCTCAAACAATCATATTGGTTTCCAGTTTGGTAGTATTATTTAGATTTCCAAGGTAAAATGAATCATTCACTCGAATAAATTCATAATGAATTGTTAAGGTTCAACTGACTAATGCAATATTTAGACAGCATACCTTAGGCAATAATAACCTTATTGTAAAGGTCGAAAGGGTTGTTGTCAGAAGTTGAATTCAGTCTTCAAAGTGTACAGTATAATAAGAGAAAATAAAATGACCAAGTAAACAAAATATGTATGGTAAAGAATGGTTAGATGTTATGTTTGGCCACTACTTTTATACTAAGTTGAATTGTGGACCATTCAGATTAGCACTATAAATGGGTTGGAGGTATTCGAAATGTGGTTACATCGTAGAATGTAAACAAATATCACACAAGTGGATGTTCTCCAAAGGGCAAGAGTTGAAAGACAGTTGTTGACTGATATCAAATCCCAGAAGGTATCCAATCTGGGCATATTCTTAAATGAGAGAAGTACGACCTATTTCACCCAATAGAGGGTCGACGAGATGTGGGCAGAAAATTCATCTCCTGGCTCCGGAATATATGAGAATGGACGGGGATCAAAATGGAAGAGGTGCTGTCAAGAGCTGCCCAAGTCAGGGACACATACTCTCAAGTGATAGTCGACGTCGCGGGAACCTGACATGGCACATAAAGAAGACGAATATTAAAAAAAAAAGATACAACGTTTTTGGGTTAATACTTTAAAAATGTTGAGTTACATCCGCATTTTAAAATGATATTTAATCTTGTAACGAAAATTCCATATAATAATGGAGTTGAGTCTAGTTCTCATCCCATATAAACGAGTACAACATTAAAATTATCTCGATTTGGTTGTTAAAAAATTGGCAGAATGGTGAACGTTACATAAGTGTATAAATTGATATGTCCGCTTCCATGTAGTGATTAGTACTAGTCTTGTGATAAATACGTTTGTCTACGATGCTGGCGGTTTTATAACGGTAAAATTGATTTACTAATTAATATCCGAAGCGCAGGATCGATCATCTTGCCTTCAATCAAATAATTGATTTCCTAAGCTAGCCGAATAATATTAATAATAATAAATTTGGATAACTTAAATAGCGCCATTTTCGTAAAATAATACCTCAAAGGCGCTTCACTGTGAATGAATTGAAGAAAATATTATGGTGGAAATGACTTAACAAACAAATGTGTTTTTAGTACCTATTCTTCTAAAGATCATCTCGATTTCACTTTTTCTAACCACTGGTGGAAGAGCATTCCACGCCGTCGGTCCTGCAATATGAATGTCAGATCGTAAGCCCTTGAATGCTTAGACTAAGACTGTCATCTTTTTTCGTATAAAAACGATAGATGATTTATCTCGCTTAAGCCACCTTTAATGTAAAAATATTTGATTAAGGTCGGAATATATTGAAATTTAATTTGCATACAGAGAACGTTTCACGAGTTAAAATAAATCCTTACATGGTGCGTTTTTTTAAAACATGTTCAAAACATCGTTTATCTTAATATCGCGCATTTTGGAGCTGCAATATCTATCTCAAGTCCCGAGGGAAGAGCCAACAACAGTACTGTTTCTTTGATAATGATCTAATTTAGATTCATCCTGGGTCCCGCGGGAGGACAAGTTTTGTCCTCTGACGTCTTATATATCGCTGCTACACAATTGAAATGCATTTCCAGGGAAAGTCTCGCACCAACTCCCCTGATGCACGAAGCCTGGATGCTGCAATCAATATTGCTTCTTACTTCTGCTCTAGGAGTGTGAAGTTATAATATGCGGTCAGAATCCAAATATGTACAAATGTACAACAACGAAATTATTTAGATGAGTTTAGAATTTAGAGAATTTCATGAAAAAAAACAGATGACTGAATTAAAATATTATGAAAAGCAATAAAAATTAAATAACTCAAAATTGACTAACCAACCATCACGTCGCTTCTCCACAGGCGTAAGCAGAGAGAATAGAACGACACATCCATCTGTCATTACAAACAACCTTCGCCTCTTCCACATTCATGCATCTCATCATACATAGGCGACGATTATTCCGACTTCTGCTCTTACTGCTTTCAAGCATTTGAAATACTTGAGCATGCCCAGTCTCCTCGGTCTTCCTCTGCTTCAATTACCAACCACATTCAACAATTCAATTCATACGCCCAAACCGTTTATTGTCTAACTAACTAAGATATTCCCCGTTTTTAATCAAATAAATACTTTTTTACTTTAACTTTAAATCGATTATTTATAAAAATTAGTATATATTATAATTATATATATATATATATATATATATATATATATATATATATATATATATATATATATATATATATATATATATATATATATATAAATATATATATACAGTGGTACCTCGACATACGAGTTTAATTCGTTCCGCAACCTTGCTCGTATCTTGA
This sequence comes from Brachycentrus maculatus, assembly GCF_059751285.1. NCBI lineage: Eukaryota > Metazoa > Arthropoda > Insecta > Trichoptera > Brachycentridae > Brachycentrus > Brachycentrus maculatus. Next base: position 511,180 of record NW_028280780.1, read on the forward strand.
ATTACTCATATCTCAAAGCAAATTTCCCCATACAAAACAATTGAACTACCATTAATCCGTTCCAACCTCCAAAATGTCACCCCCAGTTATTTTTGTTACTTGGTTTTGAATCATAAAAACGTATTTATAAATATCAAATATTTATTGCACAAAAACAAAAAAGAGAATGTAAAGAAATAAATTAGATATCCTCACTGGTCTTTGCCTTTTTCGCTACATTTTTCTCGCTTTCACCTGTAGGCCGTTTATAAAAAAACATGTCCAAGGAGGTTTGTTTCTTCCTCCCTCTCAGAATGTTCCGGAAATGAGTTAGGCAAGTGTCATTAAAAAGGTCAGATGCACGACCTGTTGCAACTTTTTCTGGGTGTTTTTTTTTTCCACGAACTGTGAAACTCTCTCCCACATTCCTAAGATCTCCTTTATCTCACTTGTAGAAATAACCTCCTCCTGTGACTCCTCAAAACCAATTTCTTGCATAACCTCAGTATGCTGCTGTGACTGTAACTCTTGAATCTCCTCAGTCGTCAGTTTCTGGGTGTGCTCCTCGATGAGCTCGTTCACGTCTCTCTCTTCCACCTCTAGACCCATAGATTTCCCCAGAGATACAATCTCCTTCTCTACTGAAACACCGGGTTCCAATTCTTCATAGATCCTTTCAGCTACAGCTTCAGGCCACAGCTTTTTCCATGCAGAGGTCAAGGTCCTCGTTGTAACTCCCAACCAGGCCTAATCGATCGAACTCGTATCTCGAATTTCGCTCGCAACTAAAAGCAAAAAATCACTTGCTCGTCGGCTCGTACCTCGAAAAACTCGTATGTTGGGGCACTCGTATGTCGAGGTGTACCACCACTGTATATAATAAAAATAATAATAAAACCCTTAACCGCACCCCAATGGTGCATAGGGCACTGTGTCATATAAACGCAGTGTTATCTTGATCGTTTACACATGAAGGAAGGGTGATCAGCCCTCCGCTTCAGATACCAGTCCATGGTAATATTGAATAAATATTACAGTGAAAAAATCACTTATATTTATTTTACCCCCCTTGGGAATCGAACCTGGGACCTCCAGAACGGTAGCCGAGCGTGCTGACCATTACACTACGGAGGTAGACAAAAAAAAAAAAAAATATATATATATATATATATATATATATATATATATATATATATATATATATATATATATATATATATATATATATATATATATATATATATATATATATATATATATATATATATATATATATATATATATATATATATATATATATATATATATATATATATATATATATATATATATATATATATATATATATATAAATATATATACAATATATATACATATATTTGTATGTACATATTTTTTTGGGGATTTTTTTCTATTAACTTAACACACTAAAATGGATTTGAATTTAATACTATTTTCCTATTTTTGTGAGCCTTAGAGGCTCATTACATTGAAAAAAACGCATAAAATTTTGGTTCAAACCCAGAAACGACTGTAGTTACGATACTGGACCATAAAACATATTTTTGTTTGCTGGGCGATGGCTCAGAAGTTTATTGCGATGTTATGATAAGTTAGTGTTCGACCGAAACAAAGGAATTAATTAAGGAGTCATAACTAAGCCACCCATCTTGATCCTCGAAGAACCGGACAATTATCTATTCCAACTGTCCCTGAGAGATGAGCAAGAGAGGCTTGTTTATGTAGTTATTTTTTTTTTATAAACAGAGGGACAGTGAAAGTGTCACGTGGTCGTGACAGGGTGAATAGGGATGATAATAAATTACCGGGGCGCAGGACCGGGCGAGGGTGAGTCGTCCTGCCTTAAGTGAGATGGGGTTAGGTTAGGTGCGGGAATGGCGATACAGCTTCTTCAGCACTGATATATGCGATCTGTTTTTTGGCGATTCGCTACATATCTGTATTATGTAACGCGTTTTAGCCTAGATATTTAAATGGGTAATATATGTATACATATTTATGTATATATATATATATATATATATATATATATATATATATATATATATATATATATATATATATATATATATATATATATATATATATATATATATATATATATATATATATATATATATATATATAAACACATAAATATATATTTATTTCAACCCTAATTTATGAATGAAAGTGGAGCATGGAGTTGGCAAACGAGAGTAGAAAATAGACTGGATGCTGTCGAAATGGAGGATGAATCAGAAGGTTCTTGAAATGTGTTCTCTTAGACTAATGTGCACAAAACATTGTATAATATATATTCGAATGGTGATATAAGGAAACAATGTAAGGCTGAGATAATCATTATCAATAAAATGAAAAAAGAAAAAATAAATATACGATTCTAATAATGTGGTTGGTAATAGAAACAGAGGAAGACCGAGGAAAATTTGGCATGGTCAAGTATTTCCAGTACTCGAATAATTGGCGTGTATGTATAAGGATAAGATTCATGAATGTGGAATAGGCGAAGATTGTGTGCAGAGACAGATTAGTGTGGCGTTAAATTTCTCTGCCTACCTCTGGAAAGAAGCTGCGTGATGGTTAGTTGTACGTTTTGATACATAAAGCAGTTTCCTGAAAGCTATTTTTGAAGTTTTATAAAGGTACTAAAGCGACCATAAAAAAATCCCATTACGGAAGAACGCGGAAAATAGTGTATAAATAATATTTTGGGATGCGTTTTAATAACTCTTGGGGGTGTAAAACAGATTGTCCCATAAAGTTCAAGGGAGGGAGATGAAATCTTCGATCGTCCGGCGCAAAGTGGGAATGTGGATTGAAATAGGTGATAAAGGAAAAGTTGAAGAATACGAGTACAGGGGATGGGAAGAGGGAAGCTGGAGATAAGGCTCATTGACCAATTAAATTTTATTCCCCTTCCCCGAGATATAATCTTCCTCCTTGCTGACTTTATGTGCGAGGCTTTGGAAACACAGGAAGACTATAAAGTAAGTGCGTAAATTTTTATATCGTATAAATTTATCTGAGAACAATGCGACGGGACAATATACTCGACAGTCAAAAGGAGACATTATTTAAATTAATTTTGCTGGCGATGAAAAGTACTTTTAATATTTCAATGGTATTATTTTTAAGTTTTGTGTTGAAATTACTTGGTGGGATTGTATCCTTTATAAATAAAACTGTTAATTTAAAAAAAAAATGCATCTCAACATAGATGACGAAGAATATGGAAGTCTGGGAATTAACGGGGCTTACGACCATCATAGGCTGGTTTAAGTTCATATCTGTTCATATTTGTTTGTTCAAAATTTTAAATCTCCAAAAGTAATAACCCGATTTTTTTGAAAGATAAACAAAACGTTGCATTCAAATATGCGCGTGTTTTTATATAAACGCGTACTTGTAATATGTAAAAAATAATACATTTTTTACCTGATGGCAGCGCCACCTGTTGAATGGTATAGAAAAACACGCAATAAAAAACATTGCTCATGGGGGACATCGCGCTTCTTGACAGCCGCTGTCAAGTAGCATTTCAAGCATTTTAGATTGGATTGTTGATTCAAAGAATTTTAATATTTTCATTGTTTCTTTCTGGTTGGTAATAGAAGCAGAAAAAGACCCCGGAAAACATGGCGTGATCAAGTTTTTCAAAAACTCAAATGTGGTCAGATCAGGAGCCGGAGTAATCGGCAGATATGTATGAGGAGATGCATGAATGTGAAAGAGGCAAAGATTGTTTGCCAAGACAGATTGGTGTGGCGTTCCATTCTCTCTGTCTGCCCCTACGGAAAGCGGCGTGATAGTTAGTTTGTTTGTTTCTTATATTTTTTAGTTTTCATGTTATTTAATTTTTTGCCTTACGAATTCCAACTTACCTTCTAGATACCTTGTGACGGCCTTACTAGGCGTATAGTTACAAGTTGAGTTCTCCAAAATGATCGTGATTACAAACACTTTTGAAATGAAAACATGAAATACACGAGGATAGTAACTCTTTGCAAATCTTACTCAGGAATTAATAAAAAAATGTGTGTTGTGTTAAATAATAAAAGAATCAGAATATAATACGAAAAGATACTTAAAGTTGCCCGTTTTCACAAAAACGCGATATTGCTTAAAAGTCCCTTGTGAATTTTTTCAATGGTCAAAAAAAAACATGATTTATAAAACACATTTATTTTTTAAAAAAATGTGATGTTTTTCATCTTATGGTGATCAAGTGTGTGTGTGATTGACGACGGAATGCCAGAGTAGGATATTTAAAAGAAATGCTTAATTACAGTTTGTTTATTGATATAAAATTCTTACACGATTTGATATTAACTTATTATAATTTATCTAATTGATTATTAAACTTTGAATGAAATATGAAGCTAAAATATACGTTCTTTAACAATCAAGCGATGGCAGGCGATTCTCGCCCCCGCGCTCCGGTTGGCTGCTTTTGTTGAATCCGCTCAGTGTTGTCAACCTGACAGTAGCAGTATAATTCAGTGTTGTCAACCTGACAACACCAAATGGCGTGGCCAGACGGCTACAATCTATTCACATGTTTTTTTTTCAAACTTATAATTAAAAATTATGTATAAATATCTAAGAAAATGTGTTTTTATTTAAAAAAATTATTATTATTTGTTGAACATTGATTTTGTCCAGTTTGATTTGATATAAATGTCAAAAATTTGATCAGCTATGTCTTTCTGGTACCAACTCTAATGTACGGAGGTGAAGCAAGTTGTAAATAAAAGATGAAAGTGGGCTGAATGCAGACGAATTGCGACCTCTCAAACGAATGTCCGGCAAAAAAATATGATAGAAGCTTGAATAGTGAAATATAAAAAAAAATCATGCTTGGGTGAGATAAACATTGTGGATAAAATAAAGAATGGTACGTTGATAAAGTTAATTACATCAGGAATAATTGAGGAGAGAACAAAATATAAAGCAAAAATATAGTTAAAAATAGGAGCAGAATAATACCTAGAGAATATGATGAAATATGTCCAATAAACTCCCTAAAGAAATAAAAAAATAGACGATATAAAAATACTTAAGAAAAAAATAAAAGCTCTACACATTAAAATCTTGAAAAAATATACAAAAAAAACTATTATATCATTTATTATATAACATTAAACCACGAGCGTAAGTCCCTCTCCAAGCATAAGAGCACAGTCTCTTTTATGGAGAGGCACAGCGAATCGAAATATAAAAGTTCTCCATATGTATAAATGATTCAAATGTATTATGTTATAAATAAAAATGTAAATAAGTATCTTAAATGAATAAAAAAAAGCCACCATGATCAAGAATGTTAAATACTTGAAAAGGGGTCAGGTCAGGGGTCGGAATAATCGGCGAGTATGTGTGAGGAGATGCATGAATATGGAAGAGGCGAAGAAAGTTTGAACATCCGTGGTGTAGAGTTCTATTCTCTTTGCCTAACCCTGCGGGAAATCAATGTGATGGTTAGTTTAGTTTAATCATGCTTCATATTAAATACAAATATTAGACATCGAATTTCTGTTTTATTATAAAGCATTAACGACTTACATTTAAAAAAGGCTATTACATACATCAAAGGGCAGTTTATTTTTCCATGGCAGTTTGTAATTCCCCTTTACATGCCAAAATACAAAATATGTTGCGTGGATGTTCAGTTTTAGTATTCCAATGTGACCGGTAACGTGGGGTGACTTTGAACTAAAAGTTCAAAATTAATATATCTCGAATTAAAAATAAAACACTTGTTTTTTTACAACTTGAGTATTAAACGAGTATGTATCGCCTACTTTCAAAATCTGCCAGATCCATTTAAGTTGATTTAACAAAAAAAAAAGCAAAATTCGCCGAGTAACACTTATATTTCAAAGATTTGTTTATCTTTAGATGAAATATTATAAAATAGAGAATTTTCCCATTTCGTGGATTTTCGTCGTCATCTTAATTTTTGACCCATCCCCCCTTTAAAACATATGCGGAAAAAAAACTATAAAATGCAGTTCCACTAAGAAAGGCTAGTATAAAACTGTTATTTGTACTCACAATTATTGAATTTACACTTTAAATATACAATTTTCACTTTGAATCTTAGAGTTTACACTTTTATTATTTTTTTATTTTATTTATTTAAGAAATAATTCACAAGGCCTCTGTTTTTAAAGTCTTGTCTGCAGGTAGGATAATAAGGATAGGGAAGGTAAATGTGAAAAATACATCACAAACGCCCATACCAATTGAAAATATCTCTTTCTTGAATTTATTTTGCAGTTGGCGGAAATCGAACCCGCGACGCCAGTTTCGCAGTCGAGCATGTACCCAACTACGCCACGGTGCCTGTCATACTTATACTTCATGTACTTTACCTTTACACTTATATGTACTTTAAACTCTATTCAGTAATCATATTTTAAAGTAACAATTTTACTTTATACTTAAACATTTAATAAAAAATTGAGATGGATCAAGCTAAAACTTGATAAAACTCAATAAATCAAACCTAGGGTGTGCGTGATATAATTCTTAAATTTTAGAGGAGTATTCAAAATTTTAAAATACATTGTAACCCCTATTAGTTGACCTCTGAATAACCTTACCAGGCAGACATTGTTACCCATATAAAGTATTGTACGTACATATTTCACGAATGAATAGAAAATCGGGGCAGGTTGTTTAGCTTTAGTAGCTACCTTATTTTACGTGTATTTTAGTTTGCTTCGGTAATATTTAATAATTTTGATAACGGTACCATAAAGGATATTACATTTGGCACAACAGAAAGGATTTGGCAATAAATTATTTGAAAAGGGTGGTATCTTTTTAAAAATTGTGTAATTTATTTCCTTCGTAATTATTTGAATAAATATTTAACATTCTTCTGCTATAACTACTACTACTACCATTGCGCCGTTTCCTCTGTAGGGGTAGGCAGAGAGGATGGAAAGCAGCACTCTTCTATTGTAATATACATTACTAACTTCCTTCACATCCCTACATAAGTCATGCATTTCCTCTTAATAACATCATAACAACTTCGATTTCATATATCGCTCACTCCTTTCAAGAACGTCATAAATCAAAAAACTTGATTTTTCAGAAGAACGTTTTTAAAGTTTAAAAATATGATACAATATATTAAAAATAAATATCAAGCCACTTATTGAACTTGTTACTGTGCAATAGATTTTTTTAGGTAAAACCTGAAGGTTTTATTCTCCATTTGAAAAATATTTCGTACATATCAAAAAATTAAAAACAATACCTTTTCTTCAAAATGCAAAAACAACACTTTTTGCCCTGTAGCGGATAAATATCAAGTTAAAAATATGCTGCTTTTGCAGTACATTTTTTGGGCATTTCGAAAACATGCACAATGAAAATTGTAAATTTTTGATTTATGACGTTCTTGAAAGGAGTGAGCGATATGTGTTTATAGTATAAAAATACAACGTGCATTTTTTTACCTCCGCGGTGTAGTGGAGAGTTCGTTAGCCTGTCGCCCATGAGGTGTCGTGTTCAGTTCTAGCCATGGAATATTTTTATTCATTAAGTATGTAATGTTCGAGTATTATTCTGGACCGCAATATGCACTCGGGTCTGCTCTCTAGTCGAGTTGAATTACAGTTACAGCTGGTGTATTTTGTTTCACAGTGAAATTACACTGCTCGGTTTGTTTGCACTGACACACACATATATTCATAACATATGTTTACATGAATATTACTAGCGATGTGATAAATCGAATCAGGTACCAGTCGAGGGTAAGATAAAATAAAAATTATAATGAAAATATCACTTATATTTGTTTGACCCCCCCTGGGAATTGAACCTGGGACCTCCAGAACGCTAGCCGAGTGTGCTGACCATTACACTACGGAGGTAGACTAGTAGCTGAAGCGGGGGGCTGATCACCTTTCATTCATGTGTTAACGATCAAGCTAACACTGCGTTTATATGATGCAGTGCCATTTGCACCATTGGGGTGCGGATAAGGGTTAGAGAGAATTGAATCGAATAAAAAATCATCATTCACAACATTTTGAGTATGACAAAATACTTGTTCACAAATCTGGGCGTTCTCCACTTATTTTTACATTTAAATTTTTGGATTTCTCAAAATGTGAATAAAAATAACTGGTCAAATTATACGCTACATAAAAAAATAAAACCAAATTTTAAGGCGTATGTAATATTTTCCAGTATGTAAAATTTATCCGCGGTTCGGATTTTGTATACAAATAAAAGATTCTGTTAAATAAAGGCTTCCTCAATCCAACACAGATGGTTGTTGTGAACTCATTTTTATGAGAACTCAAGTGTCATAAGATTGATCTACATACAATATCTAAGATTTGCTAAAATTTGAGTAGTGTGGTCATGGTACTCGTATTATAGGTAGAATAATGAATGTTACTCGTGTGTAAAGTCAACAGGTAAATACATAGACTTCCATTTTCTTCTTCATCTTAAATGAGATGTAAAAAATGTAAAAATCATCAAGTTTTTCGATCGATTAATTCATTTGAATAATATTCGAGAAGTTATTCGAATGATTCACTAAAATGAGAATTCATAAAAAGGTCGCTTGGAATGATTCTAAAAATGTAGCGTTCTATCTAAATCCTTGAACCCAGAACCATGAACAAAACGAAGGGATGAAAAACATTTCCCTTAAGCAGATGGAGCTAGACGAAATTCGGGAATACCATCCACCCCTCTAAATGCTTAGGGTGTTCACTTTTATTCGCACTCGGACATTTTTCGGGATATACGACAAAGGAGTTTTGTGGACTAACCAATGCCATTTCCATTAAATTTTTAATTCTGGGATAAAGATTTACGCTCTACCGATGTTTCCTTTTTTGATTTTAGTGTGAAAGTATGAAAAGGATGTTCCATCGCGTAGTTCGAATTAAATAAGGCATTTAATACATTAACCGATCATATAAATGTGGATGTGTTAACATGTATTAATATGTTTTTTAGATTTAAGTTTTGTATATATTCATTTCCTGGAACTACATTTTATAGAATAAAATAACAATTTTGTAGTTTTTTCCACCAGAACTTTATTTGATCAGCGATCGGGTTTCCTCATTACCGACATCATCAGACATACTGGTGAGAGGCTACACAACATTATTTGTTATAATCACAACAAGGCAGAGGTTTAAAATCATAATTCAATATATTTTTTACTGACAAAACCAAGGTTTTGTCCAGCCTCCCATCAGTCTGATGATATTGGTAACGATGAAACTCAATCACTTTTAAATAATATTTAAGTGGATAAAAATATACTCGTAAAGTTATTATTTAATTTTATAAATATTGGAGCAAAAAAATATAAATATTTATTTTTCCTCCTGGGTATTGAACTTAGAACCTTCAGCAATGTAGCCAAATGAGATAACCAAATAACCAGATTTTTAAAAAAATTATAAAGATAGGTTGTCTGGAGTAAAAATACATTCAGTCGAATTATTTTCTGTTTGCAGAATTTTAACATAAATAAAAAATTAATTCTGTAGTTTTAAATGACATTAAAAGGACGGTACTTGTAATTTACTGTCAGAATAAGACGTTGAATATCTAAAATAAGTAAAAATTAGGAAAATGTTTCAAGAAATCGTCATTTATTATATAAATGCTAAATATCGATTTGTGGAATACTTTATAAACTTTAAAAAATAAAACATTAATTAATTTGTTTTTAACCAATTTGTGGTAATAAAACAATTTTTAAAAAGTGGTTAAAAACAAATGGTTTTATTTTATAATGTTTACAAAATATGATAATATGTTTTGAATTTGAATCAATAATATTTTATTTTTTACTACTCGCGCCATTATAGATCACATTTCTTTGCATAAACCAAATCTTGTTACTCGAAAAGCGAACAATATCTCGAATAATATGCAAGCAAATGTGAATATTAATGAAAAATGAGATAGATTATGAGGAATACAAGATATCTCCGACGTTCTTTGGATAACATTGTCCAAAATACTTGGTTTGTTGCGAGACTCCACTTGGCTGTACTGATACTTCATTTCGTACGTGTTGTGTTGGCTCATAAGCAGTTTTTTAAGGTTTTTTTCCCTTTATATCTACGTACGTGGGAGAGGGCTTTTGGTACGGCTCGTGACCTAAAATAACTAAACAAATGACCCTTTTACTCTTCCCAAGAACTCAATTAAGAAGGATTATTATTTTTTATTATCTTAGTGTTCCTTTATTCGTGACATAACCTCGAGAATTTAAATGTCGTATTTTTTATTCACAACATTTTAAGTGAGTTCAAACTGTGAGTGGATTCGCTTTACTTAGGAGTGATTTATATTATTAAATATAATTAATGTCTTTAAAAAAATGAGGATTTGTCGTTTTTAACACTCCCCTTATCAGTCATCGTTCGCTTATTGTAATACCACTTTAATAAACACTAATTCGTGACAACTGGTTTCGGAATAATTATACAAAAAAAGTATTTTTTGTTGTCAGACCGCCATAATTTTATTTTAATGACTTGACGATGAAATGATTATTACGAAACCGGCAGTTACGAATAAGTGTTTATTAAAGTGGTATTACTCAAAGTGAACGATGATTTTTTATTGACATAAATTGTGTACATTTATTTAAATACTAATTTTAAGCATTACAAAATTAAAATGCTTTGTTTTCACCACTTTTTTATTATTAGTAAACTTTGACTTACCGGTTTCAACAAGAACCTTGTCATCATCAGGGTTTATTAAATTCTAAAAACCCTGATGATGACAAGGTTCTTGTTGGAACCGGTAGGTTAAAGTGTACTTTTAATAAAAAAGTGCTTAAAACAAAGTTGTTTAATTTTACAAAGTTCATAAAATATGCCACAAAGTATCTGCGAAAAACGTTCAAGAAAATTTTGTATATATTTTTTTACAAAATTGCAGTCACACAAGCCACCTTGTGTGTTTTGTCGGTGGAGTTCTTTTTACATACATTTTTATTGATTTTAACCATTTGAACCTAATATACACACAAAGAAGAGAGAAGCACGTGCCACAATAGATTTTAATAAAAAGTGTTTTTTTCTTAGATTTTTTTTATTGAAAATAAACAAAAAATACTTCTTTCTGAAAAATCTGACGACATTTCTGAAGTGTTAATAACATAATTTTCAAAAAACGATTCTTTTGAGAAAAATAATTTCAAAGGTGTTTTTTGTACTCAATCAGTACGATTTATAAAGGATAAAGTATATAAATTGGAGATTTAATTTGAAAAGCAAACATTTTTCGAAGCATTTAAGAGTTCGTTTTATGTTGCTTAATTCATCTTGTTTATTTTTTCAAATTTTCAAGAAGAAATCTCTGGGAGGTTTCTTTTCTCTATTTTAATAAAAAGTTCTCGACTTAAGCCTTGAAGAGAATACAACTTGACATGTAATAAGGTTAACTGTAAGCTTCAATTTTATTTCCATGCTTAAAATTCTTTTTCTCGAGAGAGAAAAATTCTTTTTTTAAGCTGACAATGTAACAAAAATTTGTATACAATTTAATGTTATTATTATCGAATGAATTGGTTGTAGGTATTTTAAGCCTCAACAACTAAAATACAATTGATGGATTTAATCTTATTTCAGCGTTACTTTAGCTCTGACACTGTTTAACACTTTAAAAAAACAAATAATTTAAAAAAATAAATAAATAATATGTTTACAACATTTTGAGTGTGTCCAAATACTTGTTCACAAAAAGAATTATGTAGTGATTCAAGAACAATGTTTCAAAATTGGTTCATATATATACATATAACTTCCACCAATTTGAGTGGTGTGGTTCTCAATAATGGGTAGAATTGGTGAATGTTACACGTGTGTATTATAGTGATCACTTAAACCCGCCTATGACGGTCGTAAGCCCCGTAAATGCCCAGACTTTTCCATATTCTTCTTCATCTTTGATGAGATGTCAAAAATAATACTTTATTAATTTTATCAATGATGCTTTGTCTTTGTGTTCTTTTCGTATAGTATTATATATGGTGAAGTGAAATATATAAGTGAAGCGTGAAGTTGGCATAATAGGGTAACAGTAGACAGAACGCAGTCGAAATACGATCTCTCAAACAAATTTTCCAAATGAAATTTAAAATAAAAAAAAACACGGATAGATATTACTCCAAATTGACTGCCGATTCAACTAAGTCAATTTATAATATATTTTTATTAATTGATTCGACAGTCAGTTTTTAGTAATATCTGTCCATTTTTTATCTAAATTTTACTTGGTACATGTGTTTCGATACATTCAGCACTATTTAAAAATACGTTTCACGATAGATTTTAAGAAACAGTGGTATTTACCAAGTAAAATAAAAAAAAATCTTTTAATTAAGTTTGAAAATATTTAATTGAGAAATGGCTTTAATTCACACGAAAAAAATTAACATCTTCTTTATATTTAATTTTGCTTCAAAAGGAAACATAAATGTTTAAATAAGTAAACATAAACAATAATTTTAAGAAACGGAGTACAGTTCGTATTGTCTATTGCCTATATGAAGGTACCGCAGCGCGCAAAAAAGCGGCGGGAAAATTAGGAACTCTGTCACGATTCAAACATTGCTCTGGTCTAGTGGGATCTCTTGTCTTCCATTGGCCAATCGAAATTCGAAAATATTCTAGAACAATTTCAACTCAATGTAACGTCACATATATATATATATATATATATATATATATATATATATATATATATATATATATATATATATATATATATATATATATATATATATATAAGTATATATATATATATATATATATATATATATATATATATATATATATATATATATATATATATATATATATATATATATATATATATATATATATATAAACATATATATATATATATATATATATATATATATAAATATATATATATATATATATATATATATATATATATATATATATATATTTATATATATATATATATATATATATATATATATATATATATATATATATATATATATATATATATATATATATATATATATATATATATATATATATAGTTACTTTTTTTTTCTATTATAACATATATTTTTATGAAGCCTCTAATTAACCAGTTATTTTTTTTCATTAAATTTTGAATGTGTCTAAAAACATGTTGTTTTTTTGACATCTTGACAAGGATGAAGAAGAACATGGGAGTCTGGGTATTTACGTAGCTTATGACCTATCATAGGCTGCTTTAATGATTACACACGTATAACAGTCATCATTCTATCCATCATATTCTTCTTCATTTATGTTGAGATGTCAAAAAATAATATGAAAAATCCTCCTATAAAACGAGATAATCCAGATTCGTGAACAATTATTTAGACACACTCAAAATGTTGTGGGTAAAAATAATTGGTCAAATCATCAGCTACATAAAAAATTATGATGTTTGCATAAGTTTTCTAGTATGTAAAAATATAAAATGTGTCTGCGAAATAAACATATGTGAAATCGATCTAACATAGATAGCTGTTGTGAACTCATATGTGCTGTGTCATGAGATTGATCATATATCTAAGAGTTCTTAGATATATGATCAATCTCATGATCGTTCCTAAAATTCGAGTACTGTGGTTGTCAATCATGGGTAAAATTGGTGAATGTTGCACGTGTGTAAACTGATATCTTAACCAACCTAAGACAGGTCATACGCCTTGTAAATATCCTGACTTATTCATTTATGTTGAGATATAAAAAAAAAACACAATAACTTCTTACTGGAAAAAATATGGATTTATGAACAAGTAATTGAACACACTCAAAATGGTATTGTAATGTATAATTATATTCATCAATTATATTATTTGATGTTATTCATGGGCAGAATACTGCATGTTTTGCGGTGACAATAACACATGGAATTCTACGTATTTAAAATATATATTTTTTGAAATGCAATTTCACAACATGTGTCGGGTTGTGGTCCCAAGGATAGTGTCGCAGACTCCTGAGTCAGAGTTTCTTGGTTCGATCCCATTCTTCCACAATTTGATACCTTTTTCTAATAATGAGCCTTTTAAGTCCACAAAAACGGCATAAAATTGAAATACTTGTGTAAATAATAAAAACACAAATATTTCTCTTTTTCATTGAAAACCGTAGCAACGCCTGCTTAGCATTAATATTCTCAAACGTCTTATTTATTTGACTAAAACAAATTCTAATTATTTAATATTCAACATTTCCCCTGAACATTTCATTTGTACTCGTATACTAAATAGGAAAGCTGAAGTAAATATTTCCTTCCGGAGAATTTGAGTTCCCCGAGATCCTTAGACTTAATTGTGTCAATTAAGATAGGTACCAATACGGTCCTTGTCTGTAAATAAATACTTTGGGCTAGTCCCGTTTAACAGTAAGACGACCCCTAAGCCCAGTAGTCGAGCCAGCTAGGGTTGATTACGTCATCTAATCATACTTAGAGAGCAAAAGTCGAATTGGGTTCACGGCGCTTTCAGGCAGCCAAATCAACTTTCAGGTGCCAAAGGTATCATTGAATTAAAGCTCCGAACTTTCAAGAGCTTTCCGGAAGCGCTCTCAAGTTTTTGAGAAACTAATAATGCGGTTATTAAGTTAAACTGGTATCAGTGAAATGATTATTGCATCATATAAAAGTTCTGATAATTCATAATGTCTTCAAATATTTAATTTCAACACTGATTTGAGTCTAGTGAAATGCTTATTTTATTTTCAAAACAAACAACATTGAAACATTTTTTTTGCAATTAAAAACACTCACTTTTAAAACTCTACTAATTTTTTTGGAATTTATACATATCTTATGACGCTTTATACTTTAGTCAAAAAGTAAATAGAAGGCTTTAGTGGAGAAAACCAGATTTGAGAACAAGAATTTGGATTTACCAAAAATGATGACAACTTTAGGATACATGAGGCATACTCGTAGTCATTGAGTGTGGCGTTCTATCATCTCTGCTTACCCCTGCGGAGAAATAGAGTGATGGTAGTAGTAGTAGTAGCAGTAATATAAAAGACTTCTTAAAAGTTAAAAATCTCAAGTAGTTAAAAATCCCGACAAAGCTATTAATATGTTTATTAATTTTTAATTTCTTTTTATATAATTATTGTTAACATTTTAAATGATACTAAAAAGTTTTGATATATTTGTTTGACTTTATTTTAAAACAAAGAATTACCTCTCTAATAGAGCGAACTGCTTGTTTTTAGTAAGGAAGTTTGTTTTTCAGACTTTATATTAGGATAAAAATTAAATATAAAGTGTAATTAACTGGGTAAATTATTTAGTAGACTTAAAAGTAATCATATGTTTTATAAAAGTGATAATAGAAGAAGAATTAAAAGAAAAAGAAAAAAAAGATCTGCAATTATTAAAAATAAATAAACAGTAATCTAATTAAATTATTTATCTATAGTTATAATAGAAAAATGACAAAACACAAAGCAAATGCTAACTAACAATCACTCTGTAGGTAGGTAGGCAGTGAGAAAAGAGCGCATTACGACTCTTCTGTCTTCGCAAAAATTCTTCGCCTCTTCCTCATTCATGCATCTCCTTATACATTCCCGCCGATTTTTTCAACTCCCGACCCGGCCGCTTTCAAGTATTTGACATACCTAATTGTGCCAAGTTTTCGTTGATTTTCTCAGTTTTTCTCTTCTTTTTTTTCTCTACTAAACTATTACATTCGCTTCATAAATTTATTTTACCGTTATTTCCTCACTCATTCGTTTTACATGTCCAAAACATCTCAACACACCTTTCTTAATTTAAGTGATAATGCTTATCTAAGTCTTGAATTCTTACTTTATTTTGCCATTCGAACATCTATCATACATCGTTTTACCGCACATTCGTTTGAGGAATCGCATTTCATATGATTGGATTATTAAAAACATTGAAAATCTAATTTCTTTTAGTAAAAAAATATTTTAATCCTTCACCATATTTTATATATAAAATAAAGATTGTTATAAATTTGAAGTCGTTATTGATCACCCTGAATAATAAACTTCTATGTCAATTTTTAAACCATCCTTTTTTCTATAAAACCTTTAACACGAACGTTACATATGTCATTAACATCAATTAGCGGAACTAAAGAAAAGTAGAAAGTTTCTTTACCTTGTAAAAATTCAAGTCTTATACACATATATTCTAAAAAACACCATTGTCCTCGCAGTAGCGATAAAAAGGCCTGTCAAATATGAAAGATTCCAACAGAGCTTTTTAAAAGGTGCTTTTAAATTATTTAGAATGGTCCGTTTGTTTTCGGAATCGTTCCGTAACAAGAAATAATGAGATAGAAGCTTTTACATTTTCATTACGATGTAAGGATTTTTTCCGCTGAAAAAATATCGCTGACTACACCCCTTTTCTCAATCAGCGTTTAGCTAATGTACAGAAATTACCATTGTTATTTCAACAATGGGGAATATGCTTTTGTGTCTAAAAAAAACATTTTGGAATGAATGGCCGAAGCTACCCCGTGCGGAATATAAATTTACATTGAAAGCTATTTCGTTTTGGGGTAAGAATACCGGGAAAAAATTGCGTTTCTTATACCCATGAACAAAATAGTGGTCAAATAATAGCACACGAATTTATATAGAACTCTCTTGTATACGTATTATTATGAATTGACAACATTTTGAGTATGTCCAAATACTTTTTCACAAAATCCGGATTATCTCCAATTACAGGAGTTAATTTCGTATTATTTTTTGACATCTCATCAAAGATGAAGAAGAATATGGAAGTTTGGGCATATACGGGGCTGACGACCGTCATAGGCTGGTTTAAGTGATCACTTTACACACGTGTAACATTCACAAATTCTACCCATTTTTGACAACCACACTACTCAAATTCTTGGAAGTTCTATGTATAAATATGAACCAATTTTGAAACATTATTCTTGAATCATTCATTCACACCCTTATCCGCACCCCAATTGTGCATAGGGCACTGCGTCATATAAACGCAGTGTTATCTTGATCGTTTACACATGAAGGAAAGGTGATCAGCCCTCCGCTTCAGGTACCAGTCCAGGGTAATATTTAATAAATATGACAGTGAAAACATCACTTATATTTATTTTACCTCCCTTGGGAATCGAACCCGGGACCTCCAGAACGGTAGCCGAGGGTGCTGACCATTACACTACGGAGGCTTCACTAGAGACATCTATTGGTGAGATGAAATTTGAGTGGTGTGGTTGTCAATAATGTGTAGAATTAGTGAATGTTACACGTATGTAAAGTGATCACTTAAACCAGCTTATAACGGTCGTCAGCCCCGTTAATGCCCAGACTTCCATATTCTTCTTCATCTTTGATGAGATGACAAAAAATAATATGAATTGACACTATTGCTAAAAATCTCGCTATATCAACTATCATACAAGTATATTTTTTTGTTATAAATGTACTGGCTGTATCCAGTCACACATTTCTATGTAGTTTAGTGAATGAGAAACAAATAAAATAGCACATATTTCTAAAATATTTAATTTCACAATGCATGTGTAGCAATAAAAAAATATTAGAAATATTTATTTTTGATTGATTTAGCAATTACTTTATACCATAGAATAAAATAAAAGTTTAATGATGAAAACATAATTTTTTGTTTTGGTTTTTTAATGTAAACACGACTTATTTAAACTATATAAAATTAAACAACTTTGTTTTAACCACTTTTTTTATTATTATTACACTAAAAAAAGTGGTTGAAACAAATTTCATTAATTTTATAAATTTTATAAAATGTGCCTCAAAGAATCTGCAAAAAACATTCAAGAAACGACTTATTTAAACTACAGATATTTTCATTATTAGGTTAGTATTTTTTCATCAGTTTCTATTTTCACCTATTGATGAGAATATTTGTCGTTCTCGAAAATAGTCGTGTTTACAATAGTAAACTCAAAAAGTGGCCTAATGCAAGTGATTTTTTTTAATATTAAAAAAAAATATATATCGCAGAAATAATGCAATCGAAAATATCAAAAATGCGTCAGTAGGCGTCAAAAAGCACGCTGCTCGTTGTGAAAAATATTTAGAATTGTTAGTATTGCTTATGTTACAGTTACATTTAATATATGGTGTTGCTTTTTCAGTCATAAAATGTGTTTAAAAAAACATACTTTTAATTTCAATAGATAAAAACCTCTAAAGTTTGTGTAAAAGCTCACACGTTTTCGCATTAATCTTTTTATTCATAAAGATAGATAAACAACTTTGTATTAGAATTTCAAAGCAGTCCATTATCAACTATAGAGGATTTAAGATTATAAACACACAAACATTCGTATTTTTATTTACAATGATGTATTTTGTAATATGTATTTTATCCGCCTCCGTAGTGTAATAGTCAGTACGCTCGGCTACCGTACCGGAGGTCCCGGGTTCGATTCCCAGGGGGGGGTCGAATAAATATAAGTGATTTTTTCACTTTAATATTTATTAAATATTACCCTGGACTGGTACCTGAAGTGGAGGGTTGATCACCGTTCCTTCATGTATTAACGATCAAGATAACACTGCGTTTATATGATGCAGTGCCTTTTGCACCATCGGCAGCGGATGAGGGTTTAAAGATGTATTATTTTACACATAACATTTATTTTCTGAAAAGCCTTGTATTTATCCCTTAGAAGTCACTAAATTATTAAACAAAGTTGCGATCAAATTTTAACGATGTTAACGAAGTATTTAACGACCTTTTACGACAGTATACATTGGCCCTGCATATTCGCCGTCATGTACTCCATCGGAGTTTTCCATATTGAGGTCCTCATAAATTTTGAAGCAGTCAGCCTTATTCTGCGGCTAAGCCGAATTTATAGATTTTATATTCAAGCGTAGTGCGTCATGCTTCACCGGTTGGCGGGAATTCAGGCCTTATACAGGTCAAACGGAAATAGGTTTAAAGCGGAAGTCCTCATTCGAAGTTATTCCGTAACCATCTTACTGAGAGCGTAGCCCATATTCAACACATGCTATATAATATTTTAACGCACACATTAATACACATATCGTATCCAAAACATCTCCATATTTTGTAGTACATAATAACAAATCTTAAAATACCTTAAGGGTGAGCTAAACTTAAGGAAACAAATGACAATTCTATCATTTATTGAATCATTTTATTGATTCGGCATTCACTTTGTGATAAGACATAATGAAATTGTAAAAGAAAATAACTAGTTTTTTACCACTTGAGTTTATTTTATTATGACGACTAGTTTCGGAAGCTATGCTTCCATCTTCAGGTCTAAATGTAAAATTCATTCACATTTGGACCTGAAGATGGAAGCACAATTTCCGAAACAAGTCGTTAAAATATAATAAACTCATATTTTTTTTTTTTTTTTTTTTTTTTTTTTTGACATCTCATCAAAGATGAGGAAGAATATGGAAGTCTGGGCATTTACGGGGCTTACGACCGTCATAGGCTGGTTTGAGTGATCACTTTACACACGTGTAACATTCACCAATTCTACCCATTATTGACAACCACAATACTCAAATTCTTGGAAGTTCTATTTATATGAACCAATTTAGAAACCTTGTTCATGAATCACTAGAACTTCACTAGAGACATCTATTGGTGAGATGTAAAGAAGCTTTTTACTAAGCAGAAACTCTTATATTAGTATGTGAGATCCGAATCCTGGATTATAATCACACACATGAGAAACGCCAGAAAATACCATTTTCATTTTTATTATTAAGCTTATAATTTGACCAGATAATTTATTTACAACATTTTGAGTGTGTCCAAATACTTGTTCACAAAATCTGGATTATCTCCAATTACAGGAGTTATTTTCATATTATTTTTTTTTTTTTTTTTTTTTTTTTTTTTTTTTTTTTTTTGACATCTCATCAAAGATGAGGAAGAATATGGAAGTCTGGGCATTTACGGGGCTTACGACCGTCATAGGCTGGTTTGAGTGATCACTTTACACACGTGTAACATTCACCAATTCTACCCATTATTGACAACCACAATACTCAAATTCTTGGAAGTTCTATTTATATGAACCAATTTAGAAACCTTGTTCATGAATCACTAGAACTTCACTAGAGACATCTATTGGTGAGATGTAAAGAAGCTTTTTACTAAGCAGAAACTCTTATATTAGTATGTAACACTCAAAATGTTGTAAATAAATTATCTGGTCAAATTATAAGCTTAATAATAAAAATGAAAATGGTATTTTCTGGCGTTTCTCATGTGTGTGATTATAATCCAGGATTCGGATCTCACATACTAATATAAGAGTTTCTGCTTAGTAAAAAGCTTCTTTACATCTCACCAATAGATGTCTCTAGTGAAGTTCTAGTGATTCATGAACAAGGTTTCTAAATTGGTTCATATAAATAGAACTTCCAAGAATTTGAGTATTGTGGTTGTCAATAATGGGTAGAATTGGTGAATGTTACACGTGTGTAAAGTGATCACTCAAACCAGCCTATGACGGTCGTAAGCCCCGTAAATGCCCAGACTTCCATATTCTTCCTCATCTTTGATGAGATGTCAAAAAAAAAAAAAAATATGAAAATAACTCCTGTAATTGGAGATAATCCAGATTTTGTGAACAAGTATTTGGACACACTCAAAATGTTGTAAATAATAAACTCAAGTGGTAAAAAACAAGTAATTTTCTTTTATTATTTATTCATTCAGCATTAACTTTGTGGAATGACATATTAATTATTTAAATAAAAAATAAAGACTTATATAATACTATTTAATGAGTTTTATTTCATACCACATTACTAGTTTCGAAAACTAACGGATAAAATTTAGAAATACATAAAAATTTTAATCCTGATAAAATATTAATTATAACCCTTTCAAGACAACTGGTGACTGCTGCTAACCACAAATTTAAAATAAATTGTCAAAGTGCCTACAGGTTTCTAGTTAAAACCGTAGTGCAATATGTGTTGCCTATATAACAGAAATAGTGCTTGTATGGATTTCATGTTCGTATCATTGTCTTGACTATTTATTGTAGCGATGTGCATATATCGGGATATTTATAGGTTGTCTGTATCTCAGTTTTTCAATTTTGTGAGGTTATTGAACAAAATAAACAAAATAAAAGGTGAGTTATAGTCTTAATAGTACTAAAAATAAGTAGTGTTATAAATTACCTCATATTTTCAAGAATAAATGCTTTTATTTATACTTTATAAAACATGGTCTTTGTTGCTAACCACCAGGCACACAAATTGTACTTTTAATTTTGTTGAGGGATAAAAATTTATGTCAATCTGTGTGCAAAATTTTCAGTAAAATTTTGTTTACACTTACACTTATTTGTAATTAAATTTTAGGAATAGAAATGTGTTAAGTAAAATATTTTTTATTCAGTCTTCAAAGGGTTAATAATATGCTGTTACATAATTATATTTTTATATTTTACATATTTTTAATTGCATTGCCTGAATAACAAAGGAGTTGATAATAATATTTATGATTTTCGAAATGACTAGTATTTACAATAAAAAAAAATATATCTGTTATAAGGGTTCCATTTTACATACAACCCAATAAATACATATTTGAATTAAAATTTTACTTGAAAAATGCCATTATTTCTTAAAATATATTGTGACACGGGTTTCGATGTTTTCGACTAAAAATAACTTGCGTCCTTGGAACGTTGAAGGACGAATGGAGAAGCTCTTTTTTTGTTTGTTTTTTTTTTTAATCATTAAAAGTATTTAACAAATGAAATTTTAAATAAAAATGGTAAGATATTATCAAAAAGTGACTGCTAAATCAATTAATGAAATTAAATAGATTTATATTATCCACTGACACTTCGTGATGAAATTGCATTTTAATATATTATTAGATTAAAATCAATATTAGCTTTTCCACTTTATTTTTATTTGACCAGCGACCGGGTTTCGTCGTTACCGACATCATCACACTGGTGGGAGACTATACAAATTGTTATGTTATATATAAAACAAGGCAGGAGTTGATAACCATGGTTTGATATAATTATATCCCACCAGTTTGATGATGTTGGTAACGACGAAATCCGGTCGCTGGTCAAATAAAACTAAAGTGGAAAAGCTAAAAATATTGGTTTTAATCTAATAATATAATGATATCATATGTCTATTTTGGTAGACATAGTTACAGCAACGTGTGATAAGGTAACATATAGTATTAAATATATTTGGAAAGGAATTCTGATTTATTAAGATAAATTTTATCTTGGATAAACTTTACCTAAGGAGTTTGAAGATGTATTTAAATTATTATTTTCACTGGATAACAAGCAGAAAATAATATCTTGCTTATGTTCAAACTTAGCTTAATTTAGACCGGATTGGATCTATTGTGTTTTGGTTATTATTGTATTTACCCGCTAGAGAGAAGAAGATGTTATTAGAGAATAGGTATTACCGAGAGAGATTCTATTGTTCTACAGCCTACATGAAGACTATAAGGCGCCCGAGTTGTGTTCAGGAAGCTTTCTCGTTGAAAAAAAACCACGTCCTGTGCGCGTCGCGACGCCAAAGGTCGGCGCCTCTACACAGCGACTTGGATATAAATGTACTAAATGGATGTCATTTAACCGTTGTAGATTTATTTTTTTCGAGAAGAGAGCTTCAAGTTATTATTTATTTAATATATTTAATTGGTTTATACTCTTTATATTATTTATCGATTTGGTATAACCTTTGTGGAATGACAATTGATTATTTAAAAAAAATCACTTGAATAACACCACTTAATGAGTTTTATTTACACACGACTAGTTTTGAAAACTACAGATGTTTTCATCTACAGGTTAAAATAAAAGTAAAGAGGATTTTTTTTGGTATATATATATATATATATATATATATATATATATATATATATATATATATATATATATATATATACATATATAAACATATACATACATATATATATATATATATATATATATATATATATATATATATATATATATATATATATATATATATATATATATATATATATATATATATATATATATATATATATATATATAGGTTGGTAGTTGGTAGGTTGGTAGGTTAATGAATATGTAGAGGGGGGGGATTGAGGATGTTAACGCATATAATATAATAATAAAATAATCCCTTTCCGCACCCCAATGGTGCATAGGGCACTGCTTCATATAAAGGCAGTGTTATCTCGATCGATTACACATGAAGGAAAGGTGATCAGCCCTCCACTTCAGGTACCAGTCCAGTGTAATATTGAATAAATATTAGAGTGAAAAAATCACTTATATTTATTGAACCCCCCTGGGAATCGAACCCGGGACCTCCAGAACGGTAGGCGAGCATGCTGACCATTACACTACGGAGGCGGACGAGATATATAATATAATAGCGTATATAAACATTAAACGCTTGAATAATGCCAATTCATAAATAAAACTTATAAATTGGTATTATACAAGCGTTTAATTTATTGAAATAATCTTATACTTTCAAGTAATGATTTAAAAAGCAAAACGAAAGAATTTAAAATCAGAAAATTTATATTTGTAGCACTTACTTCATGATGTTCTATTTTATAATTAAAATGAAGCTTTGTTTTAAAATCACGAAAAACAGTAAAAAAGTAATCTGATTCTAATACTGTTTCCATTATATGGTATAAAAGAACCAAAACCAAGAGTGAAACCAGGAAAAATTTAAAAAAACGAAAGAATTTAAAATCAGAAAATTTATATTTGTAGCACTTACTTCATGATGTTCTATTTTATAATTAAAATGAAGCTTTGTTTTAAAATCACGAAAAACAGTAAAAAAGTAATCTGATTCTAATACTGTTTCCATTATATGGTATAAAAGAACCAAAACCAAGAGTGAAACCAGGAAAAATTTTGGTCAAATTACATAAATATTTAAAATCATGTTTTCAAGCATCTCCTAGAATGTAAAATAATCCTATTAGGATCTTGCACAGATTTAAATAAAAGGTTTTCTGCTTGATAAAAAAAGCCCTTCTCAAACCAACCATAGATGGCTTTAGTGAACTCACAGATGAGGCGTCATGAGATTAACCATAAATGTAGGAGTTCCATAAAATTTAGTGGTGTGGTTGTCACTCATTGGTACAATGGCGAGTGTTCCACGTATGTGAAGTGATCACTTAACCAGCGTATTTTTTAATTTTTTCTAAAGCTTAAATTACATTTAATACAGACAAATAATTACACTTCAATTTAATATCATATATATTTACATCTCGTTAAAATGAGTATATCTAGTATTTCTTTTTAAATTATTTAAGACTCTTTTCATTCTTCTTGCATTCAGACATCTCTACATACATTTTTAACCCAGTGAATACCCAGATTACATATTCTTCTTCATCTAGGTTGAGATGTCGAATGTAGCAACAAAGAGTTACAGTGACGTCAGATACGAGTTTGTAACCAATATTGACATTTGAATATTTTGAGTACTAGTTAACACATTCTCAACATCAGAATTATGATACCTTGTGAATATGCTATGTGAGCTTTATATTCTTAAAGAAAGAGCTACTCATATGGAAAACGGTAGAAGGAAAAGAAGAGAAAAAAGCACGTTCAGTTAACTATGTTGCCGTGTCAGGAATGGATTCAGCCAGGGATGTAACTAAAAAAAAAAAAATCTGATATTATTCAACATAATACTTATATTAAAATAAAAATAAAACCCCTTTTCACACCCCAATGATGCAAAGGGCACTGCGTCATATAAACGCAGTGTTATCTTGATCGTTTACACATGAAGGAAAGGTGATCACCCCTCCGCTTCAGGTACCAGTCCAGGATAATAATATTGAATAAATATTACAGTGAAAAAATCACTTGTATTTGAATCGAACCCGGGACCTCCAGATGGGTAGCCGAGCGTGCTGACCATTACACTACGGAGGCGGACAACATAATATACTTAATATTATTAATATTTAAAGCATTTACTTTGTGGTTAGTCATTTTTACTTATTTTTTTTACAAAAATGTTAATAATATTAGTATATAACCACTCACCGAAATTTGTATGTCTACCGGTTTCGAGACGTACCCGTCTCTTCGTCAGGACAATCGCTACCACAGCATGCAAACAATACCACCCTTCACCACCATAGCACCATTTACACACTTAAAACTGACGAAGAGACGGGTACGTCTCGAAACCGGTAGACATAAAAATCTCGGTGAGTGGATATATACTAATATTATCAACATTTTTGGAAAAAAAGAAATAAGCTGAAATAACTAACCTCAAAGTAGATGCTTTAAATATTTATAATATCAAGAATTTGATAAAAAATACTTTTGGTATTATTTATGGTTTGAGCATTAACTTTATGGAACAACATAATGATTGAAATACATACATAAAATTACTTGTATTAGACCACATTTGATTATTTTTTATTAGATTTATATTATCCACTGACACTTTGTGATGGAATTGCATTTTAATAAATTATTAGATTAAAACCAATATTTTTAGCTAATAATATTTTTATAAAAAATATTTTTAATATCATACAATACTTAAATTCACTCAAATTAAATTAATTTCTGAGCAAAATTATATCAAATCATGGTTATCAACTCCTGCCTTGTTTTATATATAACATAAAAATTTGTATACCCTCCCACCAGTCTGATAATGTCGGTAACGACGAAACCCGGTCGCTGGTCAAATAAAAATAAAGTGGAAAAGCTAAAAATATTGGTTTTAATCTAATAATATATTTGAATATTTTGATAATAATATATATATATATATATATATATATATATATATATATATATATATATATATATATATATATATATATATATATATATATATATATATATATATATATATATATATATATATATATATATATATATATATATATATATATATATATATATATATATATATATATATATATATATATATATATATATATATATATATATATATATATATAACCATATCCGCTCCCTAGGTGGAACATATGGAGTCCACAAACTGTCTCCAGGCTTTTCTGTCGGCTGCCAGCTCCCTTGCATCCTCCCAAGTCAGATCCGCGTCCCGAAGTTCTGACGAGAACTGCCGACGAATCGTCAGCAGTTGTCGTCCTAGGCGGCGCAAACCTGATGCCTTGTAAAAGAGGCAAGCTTGATTAAGGCTCTCAGGAGGCATGCTGAGTACATGGCCAAGCCAACTGAATCGCCTTTTCTTGACGACAGTTGTGACCAAGATTTGCTGCGTCCTACGCCTTATCTCTTCATTCCTCACAAAGTCAAACCACCGAACGCCTAAGATCAAAGCTTAGTACACGGCTGCTCTGGGCCCTTGTAAGGTGCCATGTTTCACAGCCGTATAAGAGAACAGGAGCAATGCAGGCATTGTATAGGCGGCATTTGGTTGATAATAAAAACATTATAATTTTTATAACCAGAGATATACTCATCAATTGGTTGATCGTAATACAATACTTACCAGCGCAGTAAAATGACGTATAAAATGTAAATCATAAAGTACGAAAGTATGCTTATAAAGAAAAAAAGGTCTAGACATTTTTTTTTCGATAAATTGAGCGATCAAGATTATTAGTAATAAGTAATGGTTTTAGCATTAACTTCGTAGAATAACACGACGATTTACTTATAAAAAACACTTGTTTTATAACAGTACTAAAAGAAAACTATATATATATTGTAGGTATTCTCGAGTTTTATTTTAAACTAGTTTCGAGAACTATAGATCATCAACAGGTGATAACACAAACTGATTGATGGTGGTAATAGATAAAGTTTGTGTTATCACTTGATGATAATCTGTAGTTCTCGAAACTAGCCGTGTTTAGAATAAAAACACAAAAGTGGACTTATAGAAGTGTTAAAATATATTTAATATGTATTAAGAAATTATTTGTGTATATAAATTAAGATCAGGGTTGGTATATGGGAAAATAAGTAATAAAATTAGATGTAATATAAATTTAAGGTATCTATAATGCTTTGAAGCAAATGTTACAAGTTTATTGCACGAGGAACAAGAAAACACCCTTAAATCGATAAACTTGTAGTATTTCCTTTACAAGCCATTTTTACAGGATTAATATGTTCAGACCTTGTAAGTTGAGAGTCGACTACTAAACCCGAGTATTTCTTCACATTTTTTTGCTACGGGCGATCATTTACGATGTTCACATTTAGGGAGGGTTTACGGTTCATTCTACAAAGGTGTGAGTTCTTACTTTATAGAGGTCTGAATTTACAAAATTTAACTTAATTTATGGGGTATCATAATTTATGTACCTGAGACATTTGAAGACCGAAAACCGAGGAAAACTTGGCACAATCAGGTATGTCAAATACTTGAAAGCGGCCGGGTCAGGAGTCGTAATAATCGTCGAGTATGTATGAGGATATGCATGAATATTGAAGAGGCGAGAAATGTTTGCAAAGACAAAGTGGTGTGGCGTTCGATTCTCTCTGCCTACCCCTGCGGGGAAGCGGCGTTATGGTTAGTTAGTTGATTAAAATATTCTTCTGCGTGGGTTACAATCTTTGTGACGGTTAGTTTGCTTCATTCATGGTCAGTTTCCCCCCGGCTCTATCCGCCGCTTATCTTTTCAACTTGGCGTACGCGCTACAACGTATGTCAGAGATAATTTGGTCCATATAGGTTAAGCGGGTCGTGTTCTGTAGTTTGTGCCTTCGCACATATCTTCCGCAATCGTAAGAAGCAGGCCCGGGTGCCTTATATTATGGCCTATCCATTTGGCTCACTGTTCTGTTACTTTATTTAGTAAGCATCTAGACTCCCGAGACATGGTTAATAGGTACCTTGTTGTTCCCTACATGTTCCGACCTATGAATCCTTAACATGCGCCTATAGCACCACATCTCAGATGCCTTCAGCCGCTCCCATTGCGCATGCCCGATAACGTTATTATAAGCATCAACATTAAACGAGCGTTACATATTTTCATCATTTCTATTCACTTTTTCAATGTATTTTATACTTGTCAAATACCTTTATTTATTCAGACTTGTTGTGACGCCTGTTTCGATACATTCAACATGATTATCACGATGTTAGATTATGATGATGTTGAATACATCGAAACACGTGTCACAATATATTTGATAAAAATAGTGGTTGGTTTTATTTTAGGCCTCATCCGTAGTGTAGCGGTAAGCGCGTTTGGATTTCACGTTGAATATCTCGGATTCGGATAATTTGACCTTTGGCTGGTTCCTGAAGCGCAGGACTGATAACCTTTCCTTCATGTATTAAACTTTCAAGATAACACTATTTACATATGATGCAGTGCCTTATGCACCATTTGGTTAAGATAAAGCCTGAAAATATTGTTTTATATTAATGCTTCTAATTGAAACAAACGATATTAAATATATAATTTAAACATTATATTTAAACAGGTTCATATTTCATTTATCTTGTAATTCGAATTTCGTAGTCTTTGCGAGAGCATTAGAAAAAAACGACAATTATATACAAAAAATATATATCAAAAAAAGAAATAAAGAGATACCGTGCAATAAAAATAAATAAATAAGCCCATCGAAATAATATTCTAAATAATAATAAAGCTAAAAATTCTGATAAATGTTTTTTTTTTATATTATGATGAGTATATTAGATGTAAAAGCTTAGTTTCTAATCCCTTTTTAGATAATAGGGGATCGCGTCTCTAGATCCACCCCTGTTAAACCCTCACGTGTGCCAGGCTCCCTTAATTGACTAAGAAACAATATATTACGCAGCCTTCTTTCTCCCTTCACGAATAAAGTACCAAAATTTATTAACTGTGAAAGCCTTTAGCCTTCAGGATTCGCAGCTTTTGCGATTTATTCGACTGCCCCGGAAAGTGGTTCGATGGCATTCATAAAAGAATTGATTTTGTGAAGAAATGTGGTTTCGATACGTGTAATAATTAATGTTTGTAAATAATTTAAATAAAAATGTGTTCAAACGGTAAACAAAATACTACATCAGAAACATTTTGTCATGATCACTAACCTCATGTTAAATACATAAATATACATATATATGTAAATGTATATATATATATATATATATATATATATATATATATATATATATATATATATATATATATATATATATATATAATGTATATATAAATGTATAAATATATATATATATATATATATATATATATATATATATATATATATATATATACATACATATATATATATATATATATATATATATATATATATATATATATATAATATATATATATATATATATATATATATATATATATATATATATATATATATATATATATATATATATATATATATATATATAAATATATATATATATATAAACACATATATATATATATATATATATATATATATATATATATATATATATATATATATATATATATATATATATATAAACACATATATATATATATATATATATATATATATATATATATATATATATATATATATATATATACATTTATATATACATTATATATATATATATATATATATATATATATATATATATATATATATATATATATATATATATATATATATATATATATATATATATATATACATTTACATATATATGTATATTTATGTATTTAGCATGAGATTAGTGATCATGACAAACTGTTTCTGATGTAGTATTTTGTTTACCGTTTGAACACATTTTAATTTTTTTTTTTTTTTACAAATCATTAATTAATATTTTAATAATATATTAATATCAACATGCACATATGTTTATTCTATTAACAGTTTTTTTTTTTTTTTTTTCAAATATTTTGTTTTCGTTGCGTTAGAAAATTCTCCTTGGATATTATTTACAAGGATTTAAATCATATTTAGTTTATATGTCTAAAAAATGATCGTGAATGTGTATATTTGAAAATAAATGAATGAGGTTGATCTCTTAAAACAATCTTGATATTTTTGTTGTTGTTATTATTGAATTGTGTGTTAATTACAAATGAGTGAGCTCTATAGTAAATACGTGCCTAGAATACTTCCAAATGCTCGTATAAATTGAATTTCTATATCCGTTACTATTAAAATGTATTTTTACTATGAATACAATTTAATTTTCAACATTCAAGAAATAATTATTTTCAGGTCAAATATCATTAAAAGACCATATTAAAAGCCACTAAGTACCACCAAAAACATTAAAAAATGAAATTGCTTATTTAAAGGTCACTAAAAGGAAATAAATAGTAATTATCGTCAAAGAACTATAATGTGTTTGTCTAACGACCCACTAAGAGGATTCATAAATCTGTATTTGAAAAACATTTATTTAATGTGGCTTCTGTATTCTCGGAGCGGACAAAATAAATGGATTTTTTTTCAATTACATTTCCCAAGCGAATTCCATCGCTCTTAATTACAATTTATCACCCCCGCTGAAGCGGTTTACCGAACGTCAACTAAATACTTTAGTAATTTGGATATTAATAATGAATTGAACACTGATTCAACCTCCAATCTAAATGGTATATATAAATATATATAAATATATATATATATATATATATATATATATATATATATATATATATATATATATATATATATATATATATATATATATATATATATATATATATATATATATATATATATATATATATATATATATATATATATATATATATATATATACAGTGGGTGGCCATATTATTAGGGACACTTCGAATTTCCTGTAATTTTCATTATTAAATGAATTTAATGAGCAAATAATTTATTTTTTTGAATATTTTTTTATTGATTGGGGTGCTTTAATTAGAATTAGGAAACTGTATTATAATGGATTTAATAATACCAATTTATTTTTATCATAAATAGTGATTATTCTACAATTTTAAAAAAAACTTAATTTTTAGTAATAACACCCTTTGCTGCGATTACAACCTCCAAACGTCAGGGCATACTTTTTAATGCAGATTTTTGCATTGTGCCAAAGATTAGGGTTATTATGCCATACTCTGATAAGAGTTTCTATCATTTGCCGCTTGGTGGTGATGACTTCTTTAGCAATCTCACGTTTCGTTAGTTCCCAAAGGTTTTCAATGGGGTTCATATCCAGCTAATTCCCCGGGTAAGGCAAAACACAGAGGTTTTTTTCAGCCAGGAATGTGATAATACTCCTGACTTTATGACACGATACCGAATCATGCATTAACACATACTCTTCATCGCCAGGGAACCATTCTTGAGCCTCGGCTGGAGTCGACTTTTCAGTACTCGCTGGTACTGGTCTCGCCTTATGGTCCCTTCCATGATAAAGAGGCATCCCATACCCTTAAATGAGATCACGGACCACAACATTATGCTAACAGGATGTTTTTAATCCTCTCCACAAGGCAGTCTGGGTGGAATTTTTCTCCTGGGCCACGTCGGACAAATGAAGTTTTTTCCACCAAAATTTTAAATGTTGACTCGTCCAAGAAGCTGACCTATAATGCATTACCATAATTGCAAAAATACATATATTTTTTTTTCTTAATTTATTATATGAATACAAGTCATAAATATTCGATTCCAGTCCAAAACAGTCATATTCCGGTGTTCTTTGGCCCATAGGAGTCGTTTTTTCTTCATGCCTCAGTCAGGCGTAGTTTTTTGGTTGGACGTCGACCCATTAGATTTACTTCAACTAACCGTCTCTCAACTATCCTTTTGGATAGGTTGATTCCTTCATCGTTTATCAACAGAAATCAACAACAATTAGACAATCAACAGACTTTTTACGATTTTGAAAATAGATGTCCCTGATTTTATGGGCACCACGCGGAATTGTGATGCTTTTTCTGCCTTTTTTTCCGACGCGGGCTAATTCTAGACGCAGGTTTTTATCATTTTTTCTTTGTACCCGATGGACTCCTGACTTCAAAACATCTGCAAGTGCTGCTATTTCTCTCTGGAAATATGTGGAATGAAGTAGTAAGGTTATAACTTTCCTACATTTTCTCGGAGATATGTTTGAAGACTTGCCCATACTTAAATATAGAATATTATGGTTCAGTTCAAACTAAATTGGATTTTATTTAAAAATTAATTGAAATTAACTTATTGAATTAGCAAAACCAATAGATTATTAAACAACACTTACGTTTTTATGGTCTTGAACTCAAAAAACTTACACAAAAATGGTTTAAAAAAATATTAACTGAGCTCACACTAATATCATTTTTCACTAATCAACATTCAAATGAAAAAAAACTTACTTATTTGATATTTCACAGTATTGATACATCTTCTTAACAATAATTATGATACCAGCAACAAAAATACAAAAGAAAAAATAATTATAATTAATTAATTTGACCAAAAAATTCATTTAAACTTGAAAATTACAAAAAAGTACAAGTGTCCCTAATAATTTGGCCACCCACTGTATATATATATATATATATATATATATATATATATATATATATATATATATATATATATATATATATATATATATATATATATATATATATATATATATATATATATATATATATATATATATATATATATATATATATATTTATATGTATATATATTTATATGTATATATATATATATATATATATATATATATATATATATATATATATATATATATATATATAATATATATATATATATATATATATATATATATATATATATATATATATATATTTATCTATATATATATTTATATATATATATATATATATATATATATATATATATATATATATATATATATATATATATATATATATATATATATATATATATATATATATATATATATATATATATATATATATATATATATATATATATATATATATATATATATATATATATATATATATATATATATATATATATATATATATATATATATATATATATATATATTTATATAAACATACACAAACACGCCCTCTTACACACTTCACACATGCACATTTTCTCTCATAAATACGTGTTCATGTGCTAGATCTACACTAAATATTTTGTACTAATCATTATGTTTCTGTGGTTAACTATAATTGGCTTAATGTACATCTTTTAATGTTTTGTTTCACATACATATGTTGCTGTTGCTAACCCAAATAAAATTTAAAAAAAAAACAATAAGATGGTAACTAGGTACTACTTACTAGGGTAGGCGGTAGAGGTAGGTAGTAAGGTAAACTAGTACTAATTAATAAGTTAGGATAGGCACTGCTTTTCTGCCCATATGGGAGCTACGCCACTGTGTACGTATACAGTGAATACACATATATATTTTTTTTACGATTTTGACCTCAAAATAATTAAGTTACTAGAAAGTTATAAATTAAATTCTAGTCACAGTAATAAAACGTGAATACAAATTTGTTTTTCTCTAAAACTCAAGTTTTTGTTGTGTTTCCTCCGGCCGTATTTTGTCTTATACATTTATTTCTGAACATTAATATTGTTCGCAGAAAACGTAACGACTATGTTACGAGTTGGCAGACAGTTGGAACATATTCCGTTTTCTGATCTTCAACGTGTACATATTTTCATGACGGAGTTTGGTCTAAAACATGGAGAGAAAAATGATGTGCGTCCAAAAAATACAAAATTGAGATTAATATTCCATTCTAACTAACTAAAATGATCAAATCTTTAAAATGTTCTCAATATTATTAATATTTACTTTGTGGTTAGTCATTTTTACTTATTTATTTTTTTACAAAAATGTTAATAAAATTAGTATATAACCACTCACCGAGATTTTTACGTCTACCGGTTTCGAGACGTACCCGTCTCTTTGTCAGGACAATCACTAACACAGCATGCAAACAATACTACCCTTCACCACCATAGCACCATTTACACACTCAAAACTACACAAAATGTCTAACACATGCGATTTTTGGTCGACCCGAAAACCAACATGCACTATAGTTTTCAATACAGACATGCGTTACGAGCCGAGGTTAAACGTATATTAATATACGTTTAACCTCGGCTCGTATAGTGCATGTTGGTCTTCGGGTCGACCAAAAATCGCATGTGTTAGACATTTTGTGTAGTTTTGAGTGTGTAAATGGTGCTATGGTGGTGAAGGGTAGTATTGTTTGCATGCTGTGTTAGTGATTGTCCTGACGAAGAGACGGGTACGTCTCGAAACCGGTAGACGTAAAAATCTCGGTGAGTGGTTATATACTAATTTTATTAACATTTTTGTAAAAAAATAAATCTTTAAAATGATCAAATCTTTAAGACTAAAAAAAAACAAATAAGACTCACCCCTACCTAGACTCCATACCAAAGAATATTTTTTTTATTTTTAATTTACTTTGTTTATTTTTAATTTTTATTTTAATTTACTTTGTTAAATTTACTTTGATAAAAAAATGTAAAACGAACTCCCTCTCTAAACACAAGTATCTACTTTATTAAAGAGGTAGAAACGTTATATTTGAAATATTTGTATATTTACCAACTATTTTGTATTATTTAAATATGTATTTTGTAAAAAAAATCTTTCAATAGAAAAAAGAAACCAACCATCACGCCGCTTCCCCGCAGGGGTAGGCAGAAATAATAGAATGCCACAGAACTCTGTCTTAGTAATCCTGCATTCATGCGCTATCCTCTTCTTTGCGCCTTCGCGGGAAACGCGGACAACTGGGTGGCGAACCTCAGCGTGGCCATTTACAGGCATTTTCAATGATATTGCATTCTTCTACTTCAAAGCCTTATCTGCAAACCAATGGTGCATAGGGCACTGCATCATATAAACACACTGTTATCTTGATTGTTAACATAAGAAAAAAAAGGTGATCAGTCTTCAGCTTTAGGTACTAGTCAAGGGTATTATTAAATAAATAACAAAGAGAGAAAAACCCGAACGGGAATCGAACCCGGGACCTCCTGAACGGTAGCCGAGCGTGCTGACCAGTACACTACGAAGTCGGACATTATATTCCATTAGAGTATATTCATTAATTATCTTAAATATGATTATGTAACAATTACCACTTTAAACCACTCTTTCATGACTACCGGTTACAGAATATTCATTTCATCATCAGGTCAAATGTAGATTTATGTGAAATTGTTACGGTCCCCTAATAAAATAACAACAATTGTCATTCTGAGAATTTTTAACCCTTCCGTAGATTTACCCAACATACATTAGAACCTGATGACGGAATGGTTATTCCGAGACTGGTAGTCAATCAGTGTTTTCAAGTGGTATTACACAATTTGAACGATGAACGATGAAAGATAATGATATTACCTTACTACAATGTAAAAAAATCATTTACTCGCAACATATAAAAAAAAAACACGTTTTGATAAAAAAAACCTTACTCCTGTTTCGAATTTTATAACATTTGCGTAAAAAACGTTATTTAAGAAAGGGTTTTATTTTTAAGCCTTTTTATGGTAAGTATAAAAATGTTATTTGGTAATCACATAAAAAATTTTAAAATTCAATTTCACGAATTAAACTCGCAAAACCGATTTCTTAGTAAATACTAGAAAGGGTTAACCCATTTTGGGATGAAAACAGTATTTTAAGATATTAATATGTTTTTATAAATTTCTTTTTTAGATTTTTTGTAAAGATACGTATATTTATCGTTTTTCCGCTAAGCTTTTATTTATATTAAATGGAATACGACTGTATTTCTTATTAAAGAATTTTCCGGTTTGTTATCGTCGAAAAATGATACACAGACGAATAATATTACATATCTTCTACATTAGTTAATTCATATGGAATTAATTTTCTGCCTCTCGCATATATACATCATAATAATACATTAATTGGGTGTTTATTTTGTACGAATTTGTTCATAAATTATCGTAAATAACATTTTTTTCTTGAATGTTTTTTTTGCAAATACTTTGTGGCACAATTTATAATACTTTATTAAATAAAATGAGAATAGGGATGAACATTTACATATCCAACCCCGAAGATGACAAGGTTCTTTTTGGAACCGGTTGGAGAAAAGTACAAAAAAAAGTTCTCTTTTTATTTTATAAAAATTGTTTTAATTATATTTGAAATATTAAAAAAAAATATGTATACTAATCACCCTTACTCGCAACTTTTGGTGCATAGGGTACTGAATCAAATTTATGCAATGTTAATTTGATAGTTTGTTATAAATGTAGAGGCACGGTGATTAGTCCTGCGCTACAGGTACCAGTCCATAGTAATATTAAATAAATATTATAGTTTATAAATACTGATATTTATTTTGACTACGTTAGGAATCAAATTTGAGACCTTCAGCAAGGTACCCAAATGTGCTAACCATTAGATCATGGAGGCAGAAAAATACAAAGATTGGAAAATTTGTATTTACATTTTAACATTCGTTTGTTTCACGTTGTAATAAAAAACATAATCTAATAAAAAAAGTTTTCCCAATCCAACAAAATGGCTATTGTGAACATGACTCACATGTTCACAATACATATGATGTACTGTGTCATGAGATTGATCATATACTTATCAAGGAGTTCCAAAAATTAAGAAGTGTGCTTGTTCATCAAAGGTAGATGGTGAAAGCTGTGAATTAATTTTCAACATATTAAAACATCTTATATTTTATTTATTGTTTCGGCATTAACTTTGTGGTAAGACATGTTACAATGATTAAAGAAAACACTTGTTTTTTACCACTTGAGTTCTATTAAAGACTACATGTTTCAGAAGTTAAACTTCCATCATTCAGGTCTGTATAATTAGTTATTATACAGACCTGAATGATGGAAGTTTAACTTCTGAAACATGTAGTCTTTAATAAAACTCAAGTGGTAAAAAACAAGTGTTTTCTTTAATCATTAAAACATCTTATTCTGGTTATGCTGTGTCTCTCCAAAAAAAAAGACTAAGCTCTTGTGCTTGGAGAGGGACTTACACCTAATATTTTTTGATTATACATAATGTTGCTGATTTGTTTTTTTCCTTTGTATCGGTTTTTCTGTATTTTTTTGCTTGAGTAAAATAGGCTTTTAATTTTGTTTTAAGTACATATTTACAGAATAATGTTGTCAGTTAATACTTGGACATACTTACTACGCATGAGAATTATCTAATACAACATATATTCAACATATGGTATTGAAAGCCAACTATGGACTTCTAGTTACTAGGACTACAAGGAAGATTGAATACTTCAAAATGTGGAGCTGTATTAAAATATCATGGGTTGAAAGATTTCGTACGAAGAAATTTTAAGACGCATGGGGAAAAGAGGGAATTTATAGACACCATAAAGAAAAGAGATCTACAGTACTTTGGGCATGTTATGAGGGGAGAGAAAGACGAAGTAATACGTATGATATTACAAGCCAAAGTCGAAAGTAAGCTTGGTATAAGATGAAGGCGTATATTCTGGTCACAGTAGCATTAAGTCTGTATTTAAAGCGACTGCAGATGAAATAAAAATTGCTTTGATGACTGCAAATCTTCAACGTAGAGTAACACAGTAAAATTAACTACAGTACGTAAATAATCACAAAACACAATGATCAATATTACTTACACAACGTGTGGTACCTCACTGTTCATATATACCGTCTGACGTGTATATCTACATCACGCACATGCATGACACTAATTGTATTATATCTTTTTGTATCGTTGTGTATACGTCGATCTCTTTTTTGCCATTTCCCTGGCGTTGGAATGTATAGCTCTTTTTCCTCTCTACGTTGTATCTTTTCCCCTCATGTAACGAAATGTGCCTAATAAACGTGACGCGTCATTGAAATTTCACTCTCAATTCTCGTTTAATTATCGATTATTGAATCGCCGCCTAAAAAGTTTCAATGAAAATATATTTTAAAATTAATACACGTTCTAACCAACCCACTAAGTCATTAAAATCAGAATTCAGATAGTGATATTTTGTTTGTGTAAAAAATACATTTAATATAAGAAAAGCAGATAAGACTAAGTATGAATATATCCGCTGAAATCTTCCCATACAATCAGACTTTAATATAAGCGAAACCGAGGTAAACTAGTATCTAATATGAATATGTTCAAACTTCAATTTAATAACAAAATACAATTTCCTGGAGTAAACAAAGGCTTTGGTGATAACGTAGAAGGAAATTGAAATGATTTTTCATATCCTTTTCGCATGTAAGGCGCTCGCAAAATGTTCGAGAAAGATGCTTGATATTCACAGGATACAAGTACGAAATCGTGCTTTTGGGTGAATAAGCTTTTATTAACATAATAATATATGCCTATTTCGCATTGTTTTTCCGCGCCGAAAGCTTTTTACGTTTGTTCATTGCAAACAGAATGAACGTGATTTTATTTTTGTATTGCTCTATGATTTTTATATGAAATCAGTTAACAATTACCATACATTATTACAAATTAACAACATATAGCTAGTATTTAATATAAATAAATTGAAAACTTGACTCATTTTTGTGTTGCTGTATCATTTTTCTATGAAATTATCATAGATTATTTATTATTAATATTCAACAAAGTTTCAATATTGAATAAACATAAAAAACAACTCAATTATTTTTTGAGTTACTTATATATGAAATATATACTTTGATATATAATTTGAATATATAATTTGAATTTGAAATATATAATTTGAGTTACTTATATATGATTATATATGAAATCAGTAAACAACTATCAAAGACTATTTTCAATGATAAACCAAGTGTCAATATTAATTATATGGTACGTAAATTGACACCTCTACTTAATTTATTTTTACTCATTAAATTTTCAATATCAGATATTATTCATCATAGATTATTATCAATAATCAATAAAGTATTAATATTTAATAAAGACAAATTGACCTTTCAATACATTTTGTTTAACTCTACGATTTTTTCATGAAATCAATGAACAATTATTAAAATCAACAATCAAGTGTTAATATTAAATAAACGTAAATTTACAAAAAAAATCTGTATCAGATAAAAATTATATATATTTATTTACGTTCCTAATAAAAAAAAAATGTTTATATATTTAAAATTCATGAATTGACAACTTAACGTATTTCTTTTTGTGTTACTCTATAACTTTTACATGGAATTAGTGAATGAATTACCGTAGTTAATTATATTATTTTTCAAAAAAGTGTTAATATTCAATATATTTAAATAAAAATTTAACTAATTTTTGCACTACTTTTTTTTTATACAATCAGTAAACAATTATCGTCGATTAGGATCAGTTATTACAATGGTGTTAATATTGTGACAACTGATCAGTAAACAATTAATATAGATAACGATCAATTGTGACAAAACTGTTTATATTAAATAAACGTAAATTGATAGCCAAAACAAAGGCGAATAAACATAGGTAGAAATTCACTTTCGTGTTAACAAACGTGTTTTATTATTATTATTGTCAGATCAAATATTATCGTAAAAATTATAAAAGAAGAATTTCTGTACTAATATTCTCTTGGGTAAATTGAAAATATAATATATCAGGAAGTACGTCAATTTTAATATCTTTTCTTTGCTAAGAGGAAACATTTCAGAGAATTGAGAAATAATTGTATTGAACGCTTAGTTAAGCTTTCTCGGGGATGTACTTATCCGAAATTACGAAAAAGAAACATATGAACAATTTTATCAGTTTTTTCGATTCGAGATTCGTTTCACTGATTTCAAAATAGGTAACATATATTGGAAAAAAGTAACTGCTTCATATTTTTAACATGCTGAATTTAATATCTGTATGGTATATACATACCATATACAAACGTTTTCAAACATCAAAAAAATAATGATTTGTAATTTACGATAGATAAATGTTACAAAATAATAATGTACCATTTTATAGAATAAAATAACAAGTATATAGGTTTTTTCTACATTTTTTTATTTAACCGGGTTCATCGTAATCGACATCATCAGACTGGTGTGAGGCTAGACGAAATTCTTTACACAATCTAGTTATTTACACAACAAGGCAGGAGTTGAAGACCATGATTTTAGTTAATTTTTCTGATAAAATGAATTAAGGTTACCAGAAAATTTTGTTTTAATTGGTTGTTTAAATATATATAAAAATGGTTAACATAAACATATACATTTCGTTCTGCGTCACACCAGTCTGATGATGTCAGTTACGATGAAACCCGGTCGTTGGTAAAATAAAATTTATGAGGAAAAAACTACATAGTTCTGATTTTATATTGTAAAATGCAGTTCCACCAAGAAATGTCAGTACAAAACTTAAATCTTTATTCGTTATTAGTTCATATAACTTGTTCGTGAAGGAAAAATAAAAAGTGATTTTATTTGCTAAAAAAACGTAGTTTTAGTAAGGGGGAAATTAATAAAAGATTATTCCTCTGTTAAAGCATTGTCTAATAGTACCTAATTCACTCGTTCTGGATTCCTTTTTGAAATACAATTATGGAACAACAATTTGAAGAAATCACTTTAATATTTTATGGTTTAAAAAAAAGTACGTTAAAACCTACAAACCGCATTCCCAGATCTGAAACAGAAGCAGCTTTCTGACAGACCTCTCGCAAAGCAATTTTAT
Source organism: Brachycentrus maculatus (assembly GCF_059751285.1). Classification (NCBI taxonomy): domain Eukaryota; kingdom Metazoa; phylum Arthropoda; class Insecta; order Trichoptera; family Brachycentridae; genus Brachycentrus; species Brachycentrus maculatus. The sequence continues at coordinate 551,877 of NW_028280780.1, forward strand.
TTTATGAACTGTAGCGAACTCTAGTCCAGAGCATACTGTTGTATGGAAGCGAAACATCAACTATCGGGCAGGTAGAACGGGAGTGACTGGAGACGCTTGAGATGTGGTGCTACACGCGCGATTGTTGGGGATTAATTGGTCAAATAATATGTTTTTTTACAGGTATAATAATTCAAATTTCCCTCAATAAATTGATGGTGGCACCCGCCGTGTGGCAAGCTGCACCATTTTGTTGTAACCATAGCCCAGGCACATCAATATCATTCAACTGAGGTACGGAAAAGTCAGTAATCATGGTTCTTCTGCGCTCTACATTGACCGCAATATTCTGGTCGGCATCATCTTTAAAAAATATGGGCCAATGATTCCACCTGCTTATAAAATACACCAAAAAGTGACTTTTAATGAATCTAAGGGCGTCTCAACAAATGCTTCTGGGTTTTCTCCACTTCGAATTCGGCAATTCTGTTTATTGACATATCTATTTAACCATAAGCTGTGATGCTATTTAAAAAATAAAAATTGATTATACCTTTCTTAATATACTGTTTGCATATAAGCATTTTATATAGAGCTTTAGTGGGTTATTAAAAAAAAACGATTTACTGCTTACGTTTAAGTTAATTGCCTGATTATATTTAATTCCTGAGTATTTTCATTTCAAAACCTCATTTCACGGTTGAGTAAGTAATGTTTATAAAAGGATTTCTCCATTAGTTTGAAAGAAAAATATGTTTTTTTTCGTCGAGATGTCGGGATAGAAATGGGTTGGATTTCTTTGAACTTATCCTCTTGGATTCTGAACTAAATACTTTGAACTTAACTGTAATTAAACGACTCGCTGATAAGGCCATAGAAACTATTCTGACACCCTTAAGTCATTATGAAAATAAGTTAAATAGCTCTTTGCCAAAAGAGTTGTATTTTTAGAACTGATTTTTTCGCCATGAAATGTTACTTAAGGGTAGGGTATTTTCAGGTTTTGTTCATGAATGAATATATGTGTGTATATATATATATATATGTCCTCCTTCGTAGTGTTATGGTCAGCATGCTCGGTTACCATACTGAAGGTCCCGGGTTTGATTCCCAGGGGGGGTCAAATAAATATTAGTGATATATCTGGTATCTGAAGCGAAAGGCTGATCACCTCATGTGTTAATCAAGATAACATTGCGTTTATGTGACGTAGTGCTCTGTGCACCATAGGGTGCGGATAAAGGTTTGAAATATATATATATATATATATATATATATATATATATATATATATATATATATATATATATATATATATATATATATATATGCATATTTATATATATAAATATATATATATACATATTTATATATATATATATATAAATATATTTATATATATATATATATATATATATATATATATATATATATATATATATATATATATATATATATATATATATATATATATATATATATATATATATATATATATATATATATATATATATATATATATATATATATATCAATGTTCTTCATCCTACTCTATCTCAACTTATCTTTGTAGACTGTTGAGGCTGTGTGACTTTGTAGCTTTCCTCGTCTTCAGGTTGTAGGTCCCTCTATCATATATAAAGTCACCTAGGCCTTTTCAAAGTCATCTTTCTACAGCATCTATTATATTATTGGTCTTCCTCTAGATGTCTTTCGAGGAAAATCCATGGCAATTGCCTGGTTTACAATATATTCAAGTTCTCAACGTCTTAAAGCTTTATTTGTATAATATTAAATTTATAAAAATTGTAATAAGTTTTATTTTTTAAGAGGATGTATAAGGACTTCTAATATTTTTATTACAATCAATCTTAATTTTCTTTACACCGCCAACAATTTACTGACAGGATTCAATTTAATGCCAATTATTTGATTTCAGCTTGTTAATACGCATTATTTGAAGCATGTTAGTATGTTTGAAAAGTTAAGAGTTTCGTTCCTGTCAAAGCGAATGCAGTGAGCATCGTTAAATACAAACGGGAACCTCAAACTCGCTGCACAGGATTCTAAAACAACAATGTTTATAAAGTGAATATACGTGTCTAACGAAATTGGTCAGTGAACAAGTTCAGGGTACATTATCAACCGCAGCACGTAAATTATGAATTCAAGTGGTATCTAAATAAGAAAGTAAACTTTATTTATTTTAATATTTTGTTTATTAAGAAATTTAACAGAACATTAACATAAATACATTTACAATAGTGAATAACAAATAAAACTAATAATTGTAATATTTTTTTTTATCACATTAACCTTCCCTATTCATACTATCCTACCTGTAGACAAGCCTCTAAAACAGGGATTTCCTATTTTAAAAGAGATAGATGAGTTATTAAGATAAGGTTGTGAAAGTTTGAGCTAAGTAGGACCAACTAGCAAAATTTTTTTTTCTGTATTTTTTTTGACATCTCATCAAAGTTGAAGAAGATTAGAAGAAGTCTGGGCATTTACTTGCATAGGCATAGGCTTGTTTAAGTGATCAATTTACACACTTGTAACATTCACCAATTCTACCCATTATTGACAACCACACTAATCAAATTCTTGGATGTTCTATGTATACGAACCAATTTTTGAAACATTATTCTGAATCACTAAAAATAATATGAAAATAACTCCTATAATTGGAGATAATCCAGATTTTGCGACTTACTCAAAATGTCGTAGGTAATTGTAACATTCCAAATACAAAATTTCACAAATGTTAAATGAGTTAAAAGTAAACGGCAAGAATAAAATGAAGCATAAGTTAAGAAGAATAATAGGTAGACTTAATTAGAGCTAAAGTAAAATATATAATAAAAAGAAGTAAAAAACATAAACAGTTATAAGATGTGCAAGTTGAGAATAACAAAAAAGTGAAAATAAGTGCTAAGTAAAAAGTTAAAAAAACAGTAAACACATAAAACAGAATACATACGCAACAAATACGTAGCTATTCATATATTGATACGTAGTATCAATACATAAATATCTCCTATGTGAAGAAACATAGCGCTGTAATAAAAAAAATGGACACATTTAAAGTATTGTTACAGTTTTTGGCAAAAGAGGAAGCAAATCAAAGCTTTCATAATATTTT